>NC_091185.1:16016659-16066659 GCF_040958095.1 Procambarus clarkii
ATTCTAATATACCAGGTGCGGAGGCTATAGTCAGGGATGAAACTGAGGCGGAAACTCAGGAAGTTGTAAACTCTGACTCAGTAGGCCCAGACGTAGATGACAGTAAACTAGAAAGTGTTACAGACAGCACTGACAGCTCGATAGGTACAGAAACCACGACGGTTCCCGATAGAGCAATTCAGAACAGAAGGACAGACTTATGCAAATTTTATGCAAAGGGCATATGCAGACATAGATATGCTGGTAATAAGAAAGGATTAGAATGCAGTTACCAACATCCTAAAAAATGTTTAAATATGCTTAGGAAAGGAGAGTGTCGATTTGGATCAATATGTAGGTTTTTCCATCCTGACATGTGCCAAACCTCACTGGAGGACAGAAAATGCTATGACATCAGCTGCCCACACTTTCACGTGAAAGGCACGGAACGCTACATAAAGAGTGGCAAGCAGGATAATGAATTTGGAGGAAACTATAAATTTTGTATACCAAACCGAAAGAGAATTCAAAAGGAGGAGCATGGAGAGTGTATGGAACTGGATGCCAGATCCACTTGCATTCCAGAATTACAGATACAATTACACACCGAAAGGGAACTACAACTACGACAGGCAACTGCCCTACAACAATCAGCACTGGTCAGAACAAACTCAATATGTACACGCATAATGGGCTTGCTGAAAAAGTCTCCCATTCAAACTATCACTAATAGAGTAACCTCATTCATCTTTGCCAACATACAAGGCCTGAAAACAAGAACAAACAACAAAGTACAGTTCATAAATGGCCTCCTCACGGAGTCAAATGCAGTATTTGGAGCTTTCACAGCAACCCATGCAGTGGAATTGTTGGACAGTGAGATCTGGATTCCAGGATATAATCTATACAGGTGTGATAGGAAAATTAGGTCACATGGAGGAGTGGGTCTGTATATTAGGGAAGACCTTGTATGCTCGGAGCTCCTAAACGTTACAAATGAGGTGGTAGAGGTACTGGGATTAAAAATAGAGAAAATAAATATAGTGATTATTCTAATATACAAACCGCCAGATGCAACGGCTGAGGAATTCACAGAACAGATAAACAAAATAGAGAATAGCCTTGATAATTTGGAGAACCTAATACCTGATATTATCTTCCTAGGTGATTTCAACTTGCCTAGTCTCAGGTGGAGAATAGCAAACAATAATATTATACCAGGAAATCTATCGGGACCTAACCAACCACATATTAGAGAACTACTTAGATTCTGTGACAAATTTTCACTCAATCAGTAGGTATCGGAGCCAACGAGAAATGAAAATATTCTAGATCTGGTCTTTACGAACAATGAAGACATTATCAGAGACATTACGATATCAGATACCACATATTCAGATCACAAGCTCATTGAAATGCAAACGACCATCAATACTCAGAATAGACCTAAAACGTTGATAAAGCGAGAGGGGCTATTCAGTAAATTCAATTTTAATAATAAAAGAATAGACTGGGAGATAATAAACAGGGAACTTACAAACATTCCATGGGAAACTGTTTTAAGTAATACAAGTCCTACAGAAGGAATAGAAAAACTGACTTCGGAAGCGTATCAAGTCTGTCTGAAATATGTTCCTTTGAGGAAATCCAGAAAGAGATCCAACGTAGAAAGAGAAAGCAGACGACACTATAAACGCAGGAAAAAAATAACGGAACTGCTTATACAGACACGAATTTCCCGTCAAAGAAGGAATAATTTAAATAGGGAGATTGAAGAAATCGAGCGGAAATTGAAACACTCATAGGAGACTGAAGAAAGGCCGTTAGAACAGAAAGCAATTCAGGAAATAAAGAAAAATCCAAAATACTTCTTCACATATGCGAAATCAAAAGCAAAAACCACTGCCAGAATTGGACCTATTAGTACAAGTGAAGATTCATATACGGAGGATGACAAAGAAATTAGTGAAATCCTAAAAAAGCAGTATGAGGACATGTTTAGCACTCCAATAAACAACATGAAAGTGGAAGATCCAGACAATTTCTTTATGCGGGATATTCAAACCCCTGTAAATATAACTGATATCAACACGAGCGCACTAAATTTTGAAAGATAAATTGAAAACCTGCCCATGCACTCGGCCCCAGGTCCAGACTCATGGAATTCAATATTTATAAAGATGTGCAAAGTGCCGGTAGCACAGGCACTCAGTATAGTGTGGAGGAAGAGCTTGGACACGGGGGAGATACCAGATGCACTTAAAGTAGCAGACATAGCCCCTCTACACAAGGGAGGGAGCAAAAGTATTGGCAAAGAATTATAGACCAGTTGCACTAACATCGCACATAATAAAAGTATTTGAGAGAGTGATTAGGAGTCAGGTCACCAATTTCATGGAGACCAATGACATTGACAACCCAGGCCAACATGGATTTCGAGCGGGAAGATCGTGCCTCTCACAGCTACTTGAACACTACAACAAAGTCACTGAGGCATTAGAGGAAAAACAGAATGCTGATGTGATATACACGGACTTCGCAAAGGCTTTCGATAAATGTGACCATGGCGTGATAGCGCACAAAATGAAGTCAATGGGAATAACCGGTTAAGTAGGACGCTGGATACTCAGTTTTCTGTCAAACAGGACTCAGAGAGTAACGGTCGACCATATAAAATCTATTCCAAGTGCAGTTAAAAGCTCTGTACCTCAGGGTACAGTCCTTGCACCGCTGCCTTTCCTTATTCTCATATCAGATATAGACAAAAATACAAGTCACAGCTTCGTATCATCCTTTGCAGATGACACAAAAATTAGTATGAAAATTACCTCTGCTGAAGACATTGAAAATCTTCAAGCGGATATTAATAAAGTTTTCGACTGGGCATCAGAAAATAACATGATGTTTAACAGTGATAAATTCCAGGTACTCAGGTACGGTAAAAATGAGGACCTTAAACATAATATAGGGTACAAAACACAATCAAATTTACCCATAGTAGAAAAACAGCATGTAAATGATTTGGGAATAATTATGTCTGACGACCTAACGTTTAGGGACCATAACCAAGCAAATATTGCGACAGCCAGAAAAATGATAGGATGGATTACGAGAACTTTCAAATCCAGGGATCCCATCACAATGGTTGTACTCTTCAAGTCACTTGTGTTGTCCCGTCTTGAGTACTGCTCAGTACTCACTTCCCCCTTCAGAGCAGGAGAGATTGCTGAAATAGAGGGAATACAGAGAACATATACGGCACGCATATACGCGATAAAGCACCTAAATTATTGGGATCGTCTCAAAGCCCTCCAAATGTACTCACTAGAAATAAGACGAGAGAGATATCAAATAATATACACCTGGAAGATACTGGAGGGCCAAGTACCAAATCTACACAGTAAAATAATAACGTACTGGAGTGAACGATATAGAAGAAAATGCAGAATAGAACCAGTGAAGAGCAGAGGTGCCATAGGCACAATTAGAGAACACTATAAACATCAGAGGTCCACGGTTGTTCAACACCCACCCAGCAAGCATAAGTAATATTGCCGGAACAACCGTGGACATCTTCAAGAGGAAACTAGATTTATTCGTCCAAGGAGTGCCGGACCAACCGGGCTGTGGTGGATATGTGGGCCTGCGGGACGCTTCAAGCAACAGCCTAGAGGACCAAACTCACACAAGTCGAGCCTGACGTCGGACCGGGCTTGGGCAGTAGAAGAACTCCCAGAACCCCATCAAGCAGGTATCAAGCAGTGCTCCTGGCAGTATGGTATGCTTTCGAGGTCCCTAGGCATATATGCCTGGGGACCATTCAGGCTTGTTCGCATATATATATATATATATATATATATATATATATATATATATATATATATATATATATATATATATATATTATATGTCGTACCTAGTAGCCAGAACGCACTTTTCAGCCTACAATGCAAGGCCCGATTTGCCTAATAAGCCAAGTTTTCCTGAATTAATATATTTTCTCTAATTTTTTTCTTATGAAATGATAAAGCTACCCATTTCATTATGTATGAGGTCAATTTTTTTCTTATTGGAGTTAAAATTAACGTAGATATATGACCGAACCTAACCATCCCTACCTAACCTAACCTAGCCTATCTCTATAGGTTAGGTTAGTTTAGGTAGCCGAAAAAGTTAGGTTAGGTTAGGTTAGGTAGTCGAAAAACAAATAATTCATGAAAACTTGGCTTATTAGGCAAATTGGGCCTTGCATAGTAGGCTGAGAAGTGCGTTCTGGCTACTAGGTACGACATTATATATATATATCCGAAAAAGTAAGATTAATAATTCTAACACGAATTTTCTCAACATTTATTGTTTCTTTTCACTGTCGATGGTAATTGAAAAATCAATTCTCCAAAATTCATTTTTATTTCTAGTCTGACGCGACACTTGAACGCGTTTCATAATAACTTATTACATTTTCAAAGACTTTAGTTTACACACACATAACTATAACCTGCAAACACTAAACAGAGTTCTACTATGCTATAATTTTAATAGCTTTCATCTTATATACCCGCATTTGGGTGAGGTGATATGTTACAACAGTTTTGGATGAGGTGAACAAAACTTTCAACACAAGACAGAATACAAAACAATGGGTATAAATTAGGTAAATTAAAGGGAAGAATGGAAGTAACTGCAAAGGGCCTATTGGCCAATATTTCTTGATGATTCTATATTGGTGCGGAGTCTTGAAGTGGGTAGAATATAGTTGTGCATTAATTGGCTGTTGATTGCTGGTGTTGACTTCTTGATGTGTAGTGCCTTGCAGATGTCAAGCCGCCTGCTATCGCTGTATCTATCGATGATTTCTGTGTTGTTTGTTAAGATTTCTCTGGTGATGGTCTGGTTGTGGGAAAAAATTATATGTTCCTTAATGGAGCCCTGTTTCTTATGCATCGTTAATCGCCTGGAAAGAGATGTTGTTGTCTTGCCTATATACTGAGTTCTTTGAGGCTTACAGTCCCCAAGTGGGTATTTGAAGGCATTGACGACATTGGTCTCTTTTAAAGCGTTCTGCTTTTTGCCTGGAGAGTTTCTCATGAGTAGTTTGGCCGTTTTTTTTGTTTTATAGTAAATCGTCAATTGTATCTTCTGATTTTTGTCTGTAGAGATAACGTTCCTATCAACAATATCTTTCAGGACCCTTTCTTCCGTTTTATGAGCTGTGGAAAGAAGTTCCTATAAAATAGTCTAATAGGGGGGTAAAGGTGTTGTGTTAGTTGTCTCTTCAGAGGTTGCATGGCGTTTCACCTTCCTTCTTATGATGTCTTCAATGAAACCACTGGAGAAGCCGTCGTTGACTAGGATCTGCCTTACCCTACAGAGTTCTTCATCGACTTGCTTCCATCCTGAGCTGTGGCTGAGAGCGCGGTCGACATAAGCGTTAACAACACTCCTCTTGTACCTGTCTGGGCAGTCACTGTTGGCATTGAGGCACAGTCCTATGTTTGTTTCCTTAGTGTAGACTGCAGTGTGGAAGCCTCCGCTCCTTTCCATGACTGTTACATCTAGAAAGGGCAGCTTCCCATCCTTCTCCATCTCGTAAGTGAAACACAACACAGAATTCCCCTCAAATGCCTCTTTCAGCTCCTGCAGATGTCTGACATCAGGTACCTGTGTAAAAATGTCGTCAACATACCTGCAGTATATGGCCGGTTTCAAGTTCATGTCGACTAAGACTTTTTGCTCGATGGTACCCAGGTAGAAGTTTGCAAACAGGACACCTAGGGGAGATCCCATGGCGACCCCATCTACTTGCTTATACATGTGCCCATCCGGGTTCAAGAAGGGTGCCTCTTTAGTACAAGCTTGGAGTAGTTTCCTTAGAATATTTTCTGGTATGTCAAGAGGAGTACAGGCTGGATCACGATACACTCTGTCGGCTATCATCCCGATTGTCTCGTCCACAGGTACGTTGGTGAACAGTGATTCTACGTCCAACGAGGTTCTTATCCCTGTGGCCCGTGTGCTCCGCAGTAAGTCAACAAATTCCTTTGGATACTTCAGGCTGAAGGCGCAAGGGACGTAAGGAGTCAGCAGGCCGTTGAGTCGCTTCGCCAGTCTGTACGTGGGTGTGGGTATCTGGCTATTGATTGGCCGAAGTGGGTTTCCAGGCTTGTGTGTCTTGACATTTCCATATGCATACCAAGGTTTGTATTCCCCAATATTCTTTGGCAGGTGGAGTCCGGATTTCTTGGCGTTCACAGTTTCGATCAATCTGTTAACCTTTGCTTTCAATTCGGCTGTAGTGCCCTTCGTTACCCTTTGGAATTTAGTTTGGTCAGAGAGTGTGAGGTTTATTTTCGCCAGATATTCGTCTTTTTTAAGAATGACGTATATTGGCGACCTGTCGCCTCTCCTGACGAGGAGACAGGTCGCCTCGCCATCTCCTTGTTCTCATGAAGCCTCTTAGCTGCCGCTTTTTGCTCGGGGGACAGTATGGTACTTCTGTAGTTGCCTCGAATCTTTCCTCCTTCTGCAATAAGTTCTGCTTGTAAGGTGTCTTTGGTGGTGACCTTCTTTTTTGTCTCGAGGTCGAATATGTCGTCCAACAGGATCTCCAACTCCACTTTCCGGGCCATCTCACTTGGTCTGGACATAACGTGACAGTTTATACCCCGATTTAGGAGAGTGACTTGGTCCTCAGTGAGGTTGATTCCAGCAAGGTTCAGGAAGCCGTCTCTTGGTCGTGGAATCGCCATAGGTATAATGTTGTTAGTTTCTTGATTATCCTGGTTTTGGTGCTGAGGTGATGTCAATCTGTGAGGATGTCGAGGTGTTGCTCGATACGAGTACGGAGGTTTTCGTCGATGTTGCTGTTTCTCCAGTATAAGTAAGTAGGAGAGGACACCCAGTTACTGTGTGTACAGATCATACTTCCCTGGTGTTCCTGAGCAAGATGAAGCACGCAAATCAGAGGTTAACCAAGTGGTTTCTGTTACTTTAGGAATATAATCTGGAGATAAAACATAAAGGGGGCAAAAAAAGTGTGGTGGTTGATGCTTTGTCACGAGCATAATCACGGAGAATAACTCTCAAAATAAGGGGAAGGGAGTTTTATGAGCCCATATAGCTTTTTGAAACGAGTCTACCTTTGTGAGAGTTATTCTGCTTTCCGGACCTGATGTGAGAGATCAGAGGAAAGATGTATATCTATATAAATAAAAATCAAAATGTTCGTTTGTTCAAATTCGCTAGTCTCTGAAAGTTCTTCATCGATTGCTTTAAAACTTTGACACAACATTCCATTCATGTACGAGGGTGCTTTTGTATACCTACTATATATATGTTACGTCTGTGACAAGTAAAAATATGCCTTAAAAAAAACTGTTTTTCATGCGAATTTTCATGTGAGGGAAATCTCTGAAACGTCTTTACTAATTGCTTTGAAATGTTGACACAACGTTGCTTTTGAATATGCGCGTGTTTTTATATACCTACTATATACACGCCGTGCCTGTGACAGGTAAAAACATACTTTATGGAAAAAGAGTGCCATCTGTTGGACATACGAGCAACACATGCTGTAATCTCCAAAAGTTCTTCACTGATTGCTTTGAACTTTTGATACTACATTCCATTCAATTACGCGCATGTTCTTATATACCAACTATATAGATGCCACAACTGAGTGAGATAAAAACATTCTTAAAAAAAAAACAGCACCATCTGTTGCACATAAAAGCAACACACGCTATGCTAAATATGTTACGATTCCATTTCAATGTTTCCGATTGCATTAATAAATAGAATTTTCATAGATTTTGACATATTTTAATTTTTATTTAATTATTTTGTGCAACATTGCATTGGAATTGAGCTGTGCTATTTACCATACTGATTATTTTATGAGTGTAGTTCATTTTTTTATTTTTTCATTGTTTTTCATTTCGTTTTTTAACTGTTCTTATTTTTCAGTGATGGGAACATCAGATCATTTGGGAACGCATCAGACGAGGGTATTTGGAATGGTGGGGAGGACGAGGGGGGTGGGAGTGGGGGATGGTGGGGATGACGAGTTGATGCGGGTGGAGGTAATGGTCGGGAGGATGAGGGGACGGGGAAGTAGGGGATGGTGAGGAGGACGAGCGGATGGGGTTGGAGGTAATGGTAGGGTGGATGAGGGACGGGGGAAGTGGGGGATGGGGAGGAGGACGAGGGGACATGGGAATGGAGAATGATGGGAGGACAAGGAAACCGTGGAGTTGGAGATGGTGGGGAGGATGAGGGAATGGGGGCAGGGGAATTGGCGAGAAGGATCAGGGGATTGGGAAATGTTTGGGAGGATGAAGGGATGGTGGAGGGGGAAATGATGGGTAGAACGAGGGGACAGGGGAGGGTTTCTTTGGCTCTCCAACACGTGGCTGGGAACAGCTAGAATCAAATATATAATAAACCCCAGTGAATGAATTAAGAATACTAGCAGAGGACGAGCATTTAAATAAGTGACATGATATGAGATGTCGATACTTTGGTGACGTGAAGAAACGCTAGCAAGACGTCTTCACCTCACTTGAGCTACGGCAGTCGTCTGAGGTGGTCGTTCCTCGTTGATTCTCCTGGGAGGAGGAAGAATATAGTTCCCTGTGTCAGTGGTGGAGCGGAGGCTACTTTTTTGCAAGTGTGAGGAAGCTGTTGGGGACTTAGTACACCATTTCTCTGTGATTTGGATAATTAGAGGCGACCTGGAAATGAGTATTGGTCGTGCATTTGTGGAACTCTAATTGTGTGTGCTCCTTCAAAAGGAAGGAAGTAAGCAGGCGTTTCTGTTGTGGAGCCTGCTGGGCGACTCCGTGTACTAAAGACAGGACTAGAAGAAGCCTGGTGAAACAGTCTTATGGTGATTTTTCTTGACGGTCAGTGTGAGCTCCGTTGAGGGCCAGGGCATGAGTTCCTCTTCATCATTGATCCCTGCGGTAAACCTGTTTAATCGTTTGTTAGATTAGCTTCCAGTGTTAGATCGTGTGACCAGTGATTATAGTGAACATATGTAAATATAGGGTAGTAATTATATTGAGCAATTGAGCTCAAATAGGAAATTTCAGTTGGGAGGGCATGCTTGAGGGAGGAGTGGGTCATCTTCTTGAGAAAGATCAGTGGAAGACTGGGGGGGAAAGTCCCAGCGTCGCGACAGGAGCAGTGGACGCCAGTAACGTGTCAAGACATGTTTTCAGCTTGGACCCGTCCAGGATGGAGGAGGACCCACTGCACTCGAACCCTGGCCATCAAGGGTTTTTAGGGCTCTGAGTATGGAGTAGTGGATACAAGTGCGTACCTGCCATCTTGATGGCCAGGGTTCGAGTCTGCTGGTGGGTGTGTGTGTCTATAGTTCTATAATTCAAAACTTGTGGTTTAAATCAAGTCAGTGCATTAAGCATGGACACCATGTTCTCCCGTATAACAGGGCTTGATGGAAAACGCGAGTGATCCCTCACTGTGTCAGTTGCCTGGAGAGGGGGGTATGTCTGGGGGTTAAATACCCCGGAATTCCCACCTCTTTAGGGCTCTGAGTATGGTGTAATGGATACAAGTGTGTACCTGCTATCTTGATGGCCAGGGTTTGAGTCTCCTAGTGGGTGTGTGTCTAAAGTTCTATTCTTCAAAATTTGTGGTTTAAAGCAAGTCAGTGCATATATACATATATATATATATATATATATATATATATATATATATATATATATATATATATATATATATATATATATATATATATATATGTGTGTATATATATATATTATATATATATATTATATATATATATTATATATATATAATATATATATATAATATATATATATATAATATATATATATATATATATACAGAGGGAGCGAGGGAGAGAGAGAGAGAGAGGCACAGTGATGTTAACGACATCATCAAGAGGAGCCTCACTACAGCTGGATGCCCAGCTGTAAGAGAGCCCCGTTACCTAACACCCAGTAACTCTGATGTTCTTATTGGTCGCTCGGATGGTCATACAGTGAACCCCTGGAAGAACGGCAAGCAACAGTATGGGATTACACGTGCGTATCAACCCTGGCTAACACCCACATTACCTCAGTGTTGCACAACCAGGTGGCGCTGCCACCCACAGGGAAGCAGCCAAGTCCCATAAGTACAGAGAACTGGATCACCACTACAGTTTTGTCCCTATTGTTTCTGAGACACTCAGCGCCGGGGGTAAAAGTGTTACCAGTTTTTTGAAGGAACTGGATTCTAAGCTCATGGAAACAACAAGGGACCCTAGAGCTGCCAGCTTTCTTTTCCAGCGCCTCAGCGTGGCGATACAGAGGTGAAATGCACACTGCATTCAGGGTTCCTGCCCGCCATCTGAGGAGCTGGAGGAACTCGACAACTTATGATAACCATCCTTGTACCCTATATGTAACTCCTTTTTTGTAACAAAGCTCAAATAACATGCCTTCAAATGCCCTCTTGGGGACTGTAAGCCTCAAAGAATTCAGTATATAGGCAAGACAACAACATCTCTTTCCAGGCGATTAACGATGCATAAGCAACAGGGCTCAATTAAGGAACATATAATCTCTTCCCACAGCCAGACCATCACCAGAGAAGTCTTCACAAAAAACACGGAAATCATCGATAGATAAAGCGATAGCAGGCTGCTTGATATCTGCAAGGCACTACACATTAAGAAGTCGACACCAGCAATCAACAGCCAATTAATGCACAACTATATTCTACCCACTTCAAGACTCCACACCAATATAGAAGCATCAAGAAATATGGGCCAATAGGCCCTTTGCAGTTACTTCCATTCTTCCCTTTAACTTACAAAATATTATACCCATTGTTTCGTGTTCTGTCTTGTGTTGAAAGTTTGTTTTCACCTCATCCAAAACTGTTGTAACATGTCACCTCACCCAAATGCAGGTATAAAATCTAAGTTGTTTGAACTCTGTTCAGTTATAGTTGTGTGTGTAAACTAAAGTCTTTGAAAATCTAATAAGTTTTATGAAACGCGTTCAAGTGTCGCGTCAGACTAAAAATAAAAATGAATTTTTGAGAGTTGATTTTTCAGTTACCATTAACAGTGAAAAGAAATATTAGAAACATAGAGAACATTCGCGTTAGAATTATTAATCTTACTTTTTCGGTCATATTTAATAATATATGTCTACAGTAAAGACTGCTACAAAAATATACTAATATATAAATATGTATGTATGTATATATATATATATATATATATATATATATATATATATATATATATATTGTGACGATAATCTCTTTCAAGAGAGATTGAGCCTGCTCTTCCCTACCTTAAGTTACGCCAAAGACACAAGTATAAGATGGTACATTCAAGATACGTTACCAGTAGCACAAAGCGTTTTGACCAGGAGGCAAAACGTATCCAAGATCCCCCTACTCCACACACCCTCCTCACGCCGGCTCGTCATCAAACCAGCTAACTACTCTTCACCAGCTTGCCTGCTTCTGATTGGTGACTCGCCAGCCGCGCACCTGCACCCAGCACCTCAGCGCCCTCTACACGAATCGACGTCTGAGACTGACCAGCTATCCAGAATATTCCTTGTGCTCTTATGGATGACATCTCTCTTTGGCATACTCGCTCATTAGCTCATATACTAAGGGAGGTTTCAGCCATAGCCGATATTCTCAGCACCATTTTAACATTGTATTTTGTATTTCACATTGTCTTTGAATTTTCTTTATTATTTAACTTCCCGAGATTTGTCTTTATTTTCATTTATGTTTAAAGTAAATATATTAAAGTTTCATTGTTCATATTTTTTGTTTTACGTGTTCCTCCCTCTAACTTATCACAGACAACAGGCAAGCAGTCTATATTTTTGTTTAAAGTGTGACCAGGCTTTGACACCTGCCATTGGAGGACTGCCGAACATCAACACTCCAACACTTTCCCGTCACATTTTAATGGGGGCCTGTCCTAGGAGCTTCACTCAGGTACTAGTACCAGAACGTCAATTTGTGGTAAGCGTACTTCACTTTGCTAAAGTAGCCTTTCAATATTATCATTAATTTTTATATTTATATGGTGCTGTGTGTATTGTGCATTCAGAGAGTAGCATATGGTGAGTGTGGGATAACTTTGGATTACGTGGTGACTGTAGGCCGCAGTCATTCTCTTAATTGGTCATCTCTCCCTCTGTGTTATTACTCGTGTTTACCACCTTTTGTCCCTAGGATATTTCTCATATTTTCGGCAGATCATCATTTTGGTACCCTGGTACTTTGGTTTGTCTCTGGGTCAAAGCACCCTATCTTCTGCAATCCGACTGAAGGAGGAAAAGAGGGCCATAGTTCCTCTAGCACGGACTTTGTTGCTGAGTTGGGACCTCAGCAGCAGTTCTCGTCACCAGTTGACACTCGCGCCCCAACACGTCGGTCAGAGATGATGATATTTACTTAGGTAGGGAATTAGCTTTCTTTTTACAGAGCACAAAGTTCGCTAATTCTGTAAATATCATATTCATTTAGTGGGAAACCCTTGCTTATGTCCTATAGCAACTCGGCAAGGTATGCCTACATTCTTGGACTACCTTATTCCCTTTTGGAGCAATTAAATGTTTCATTTGTTTTAGAAACTCAGTTTCACTTATTTAGTAGGATTTTCTTGCCCTTATTCTCTTACATTGAGTACCGGGTATAAGATTTCCTGCGACTTTGATTGACTAATCATTTACCATCCTATAATTAACTTTAATTGTTAAAGATTAAAATTCCACAGGATAGTTACCAGTTGCCACGTTATCCTGTTTCTGACATTTACCATATCACAACTATATTCGTGTACATTTATTTGCTATCTTTCACAATGTTTCGTCTCCAAGCTTTCCGTAACGATCCAGCTGGTGAAATAGCGACATTATGTCGTGCCAAGAGGACTGAATTACAAACTCTTGTACACGAGTATCACCTAGATGTTCCCCATGGAGCCAACAAAAATGAAATCCATAACCTAATCATGGATTACCTCTTAGATGAAAGGAAAATTGACTCTGACACTCACGAAACTTACTCTATTGCAGATAAACCTGATTTGGCAACTATGAAACTCAAACTAGAACTTGCCAAGATCGAACGAGAGCAACAAAGGGAAGACCTCAAACAACAAAAAGAAGCCCTACAACTGAAAGAACGAGAGGCCGCCTTGAGGAAAGAAGAGCAAGAAAGAGAGGCGGCCCTAAAAGAACGTGAAGTCGCCCTCAAGGAACGTGAAACTGCAATACTCCGTGAGCGTGAGCGAGTACAGCTTGAAGCAAAACATCGTCACCTGGAGATGCAACGAGAGCATGACAAACAGCAAGCGGATATGGCTATAGAATGTCGTCAACGAGAACTCACGTTGGAGACTTCACATCTCACTCAACGCCAGCAAGCTACCGCCAGTCTTGCAGTAAGTTTCAATGTCTCCCATGCAAGTAAGTTAATGCCACCATTCGTTGAGACAGAGATCGACGTCTTTTTTACCACCTTTGAGACCCTAGCTAATCAACTTAGTTGGCCTGTTGACCAATAGTCTACCCTTCTCAGAGTGCATCTTTCAGGTAGAGCTGCAGTTACTCTCAGTACCTTAGCGTCTGAAAATGACTACCAGACCCTGAAGCAAGCAGTGTTGGACGCCTACCCTACTCTCCACCGAAAGCTACCGACGAAAATTCCGTGACCATCTTAAGGCAAGTACCACCACCTTTCTAGAATTTGCCAATACAAAGAAAAGATATTTTATGAAATGACTGGAAGCAGCACATGTCTCTACATTTGCAGAACTCATTAACATCATGCTAGTTGAGGAATTCTTGAGACGTGTCCCCCCTTCCGTCCGTTTATATTTAGCAGATAAAGAAGAAACCGACTACATCAAATGTGCGAAGTCGGTTGACACCTACAGCCTCATCCACCGGCTGACACCAGAACCACCTTCCAGTAAGAAGTCTTGGTACAGTTACGATAAAATGAGTACAGATCAAGCGAGCTCACAATTGTATTGTAAGTATTGCAAACTCTATGGACATACCATAGACAGATGTGTGAAGGCTAAATACAAGAGCAATGAATCTACTAAACCCAAACAGACTCCTCCTAAGTCCGGTAAGCCTGTAATGAATGTTGGTGTTAATGTTAATGATCTTTCTCTCTTCAGTAAACACCTGTATCCTGGAACTGTCTCTACCAACGGTACAGATTCGGAGGGAAGTTTCAAATTGAAGATCTTGAGGGACACAGCGGCTCTTCAGTCCATTATGTTGAAATCGGCTGTGAATAACGTCACCTACACCGGGGAAACCGTCCTTATCACTGACCTCACTGCTACCACTCCATATCCACTCGCCAGAGTACACCTGGATTGTCCCTTCGTGACCGTTGAAGTCCAAGTCGCCATCAGGGAAAAGCCTTTTCCCATGCCTGGAGTGCAACTTCTCCTTGGCAACGACTTGGCAGAAGATCTGCAACCGCCCAACCTGATCATCACGGTCAAACCCCAGGTGTGTACCTCTGTAATGGATAATCCCATCTTTGAATATGTTCCAGCAGAGGTTCAAGAGAGTGATAAAGTTTCTCCTCCGGTTTTGGTGACCACCCGTGCACAAGCTGCACGACCGCAACCAGCTGCCTCTACTGCTACCACTGTCTCTCAAGACCCTCAGAATCTACCTCCAAATCTTACCAAGTTGGAGTTCCGTAAGTTACAGAGGGAAGATCAATCATTAACACCATTATTCTTCCAGGCTGAGACTCAACCTGACAGTATCCCTGGGTTCTTCTTAGAGAATGAGTTGCTCTACCGCAGATACAGACCCAGCAAGCTGAAGGAGGATGACGATTGGGCCAATGTCGAACAACTAGTGATTCCCACCAGCACACGGCCCGATATTCTACACCTGGCCCACGGAGCTTTATCTAACTATGGCTTCAACAAAACCTACCACGGAATCAGACAGGACTACTATTGGCCAGGTATGGTAAAAGACGTAAAAAAATACGTAACAGAGTGTCATATAAGTCAGATGGCAGGTAAACCTAACATCTCTATTCCCCAGGCTCCTCTGAAACCCATCCAGGTGCCTGCGGAACCTTTCCACAGACTCATCATAGACTGTGTTGGTCCTTTACCCCGGACCAGTTCTGGCAACGCATATATAATAACTGTCATGTGTCCTACCACCAGATTCCCCATAGCAGTTCCAGTAAAGAACATTACAACTGCTTCAGTGGTGAAACACCTATTGAAGATATTCACCCAGTATGGATTTCCAAGAGAGGTTCAAAGTGACTGTGGCACCAACTTCACCAGTGATCTCTTCAAGAAGACTCTGGAGAAGTTCAACATCACACAGGTACTGTCCAGCCCCTATCATCCTGCTTCACGGGGTTCTCTTGAACGTAGTCATCAGACTATTAAAGCACTCCTAAATAAAGAAATTCTGCAATGAGACTTTGAAGGACTGGGATAGACAACTTGATCTCATAATGTGCATTTTTCGAAGTCTCCCCAATGAGTCACTAGGAGTATTTCCTTATGAGATGCTCTACGGACGTAAGTGCCGTACTCCTCTCACAGCTTTCAAGGACTCTCTACGTAATGCCACCTTCAGTGACCATCAGAATGTGCCTTGGTTTCTTCAAAACCTAAAACACATTCTAGAGAGAGTCCGTAAATTTGCTAATGACAACCTAGTGAAAGCCCAGGAGAGGATGAAGATTCATTTTGACCAGAGTAGCAAATTAAGGAAATTTAAACCAGGAGACTTCGTATTGGCATGCCTTCCTATCCCAGGTTCTCCATTGAAAAACAAGTTTTCAGGACCCTACCGTATCAAGGAGTGCGGGAACAACAACTACTACATTATTGAGACTCCAGATAGGCCGCGGACGACCCAGCTGTGCCACGTCAACCTCCTAAAGCAGTATCAAGGTATTCCCCCTACTGTGCTGATATCTGTCCCTACATCTAAAGGTCCATACCTCCGCAGTGAAACCTTCCCTGCTTCTCCCGAAAGCATTAACACTGAATTGGTGCTTTCCAAATCGGAAATCCTACCTGATCTTCATCCCAATTTACAGGACTATAATAGTGCTCCTTTGCCATGTTCTAAGCCTATTCTCACCTCGCCAGATATCACGAAGCCTTTCATCCTCCATGTCGACGCCAGTGGTATCGGCATCGGGGGTGACCTAATGCAACAACGAGGCGAGGAGAATTTACCTGTTAGCGACTACAGCTACAAGGAACCACCACACAATCGACAGGGAGCTACTCATCGTCCTGCACTTTCAGCACTTCGAACCATACCTGAAAAGTGCTCGGTCTACCACCATCTACGCGGACCACAACACCCTACACTTCCTGCAGCAAGCCCAATTCAACAATCGACGGCTTCTACAATGGGCTTGATATCTGCAGAAATTCAACCTGGAGATCTCTACATCAAGGGGTCTGACATCATCATAGCAGACGCCCTCTCCAGAGTCAATGAGGTAGAGGCTGCTTCTCCTACCACTCTACCTCCTGAAGACGTAACTTCATAGGAACCGCAGGCTTCTGGGGGGGGGAGGAAGCTGTGACGATAATCTCTTTCAAGAGAGATTGAGCCTGCTCTTCCCTACCTTAGGTTACGCCAAAGACACAAGTATAAGATGCTACATTCAAGATACGTCACCAGTATCACAAAACGTTTTGACCAGGAGGCAAAACGTATCCAAGATCCCCCCTACTCCACACACCCTCCTCACGCCGGCTCGTCATCAAACCAGCTAACTACCCTTCACCAGCTTGCCTGCTTCTGATTGGTGACTCGCCAGCCACGCACCTGCACCCAGCACCTCAGCGCCCTCTACACGAATCGACGTCTGAGACTGACCAGCTATACACTACAGAATATTCCTTGTGCTCTTACGGATGACATCTCTCTCTGGCATACTCGCTCATTAGCTCGTATACTAAGGGAGGTTTCAGCCATAGCCGATATTCTCAGCACCATTTTAACATTGTATTTTGTATTTCACATTGCCTTTGAATTTTCTTTATTATTTAACTGTAAATTAACTTCCTGAGATTTGTCTTTATTTTCATTTATGTTTAAAGTAAATATATTAAAGTTTCATTGTTCATATTTTTTGTTTTACGTGTTCCTCCCTCTAACTTACCACAGACAACAGGCAAGCAGTCTATATTTTTGTTTAAAGTGTGACCAGGCTTTGCCACCTGCCATTGGAGGACTGCCGAACATCAACACTCCAACACTTTCCCGTCACAATATATATATATATATATATATATATATATATATATATATATATATATATATATATATATATATATATATATATATATATATATATATATATATGCAATTGACGATCACAAAACACTGATCATTTTATGCGGAAAATCCACAGAGAAATATGAAATGAGGTGAACGTTTCGGCTTTGTTAAAGCCTTTGTCAACACCAGACTGACTAAGGAGAAGGGAGAAGGGGGAGGATATATAGGCCGACACCTGACGACAGGTTTTAACAAAGCCGAAACGTTCACCTCATTTCATATTTCTCTGTGGATTTTCCGCATATAATATATATATATATATATATATATATATATATATATATATATACATATATAATATATTAGTTTGTGAGGGTGCCACCTCTGGTGCCAATGTGGGGACCCATAGCCTCGGAGAAGAAAATAAAAAGTATTCAGAGGAGACCTTGTGGCTCCTCACTGAACACTAATATTATCTTCTCCTACCACCCCCATTCTTTTGTATGTACACATATATATTTACTTTATTTGAACTTTGTTACAAAAAAGGAGTTACATATGTGTTACAACGATGGTTATCATAGGTTGTCGAGTTCCTCCAGCTCCTCAGATGGCTGGCAGGAACCCTGGATGCAGTGCGCATTTCCCCTCTGTATCGCCACACTGAGGCGCTGGAAAAGAAAGCTTGCAGCTCTCGGGTCCCTTGTTGTTTCAATGATCCTAGAACCCAGTTCTAGTTCAATATAATATATTGTATATGTATTAAATTTCTCATATGTTAGCTTGTTTTTGCTCTAGTCCTGGTGAGGCTTCCTGGCTATAGAGAGAGAGACTAAATAACAACAAACTAGTATAAGTATCAGAGGCTTCATAACCCCTGGTGTTCACAGGTGTGGACAACACTTGCGAGCTGATGAACGCCACTAACTTTCTGGCCAGTGATCCGTACCTAGTTGCTGCCCCCGGATGGTCTCACTACAACATTTCCAGTCCTAGACAGGTCAGTCACTTCCTTATTATTTTATATATACATACATTTTCCATTTGGGAACATAAATGACTTTCTAACTGTATTATTACTGCCATTATTCAAAATTCAATATTCAATATTCATATATTGAATATCAGATGTGAATTATTTCCATGTGACTCATCGTTTAATGACCCTCTAATTTTAAGATTTAATTTTCTAAACTTCTGGAAATTTTATGAGTTAGTTTAATTAGTATCAGCTTCCAGACAGTTTCTTGTTAACTTCTGTAGGGGTCTCAATGATAGTTGAAAGTCTCCCAAAAATTGATAGCTGCCTTTCAAATTCCTGTAAAAATAATTCTCGTTAGCTACATAATTACATAACTAATAATGCAGCTAAAGTCACTATCTCTGGGTTTATATGTTAAACACAAAAATGGCATGAAACCCAGCTTATGTAATTTAAGTTATATCAATTAGCATAAATGTACTTCCTTCGACTGGTTAGATAATAATGTTGATATATTGCAAAGAACTTTTATTCTTTACCACTATTGTATTCATATGACGTTAAAACTCAAAATCTGTACTCTGATAGATACACTTGCGGTTCACTTGCATAAACTCACAATCCATAGGTAACATAAACAGAACTGAATCCCTGTTAATGACTCGAACAGGGATAATGTAAGCATAATATGTTCGAGTAATTCACAGGGGTTGAGTTCTTTCAGTACTATACACACACACACACACACACACATACACACACACACACACACACACACACACACACACACACACACACACACACACACACACACACACACACACATACATATATATATATATATATATTTATATATATCTCCGAACTTATCTCCGAAAGTTCTTCACCGATTGCTTTGAAATGTTCACACAACGTTGCATTCGAATAGGTGTGTCTTTTTATATACCTACTATATAGATACCACCCCCTGTGACAGGTAAAAACATGCGTTTTTGAAAAACAGCGCCATCTGTTGCACATAATAACAACATGCACGCTATACTAAATATATTACGAATTCCATTTCGATGTTTCTGATTGCATTGATGAATTTTATTTTCATAGATTTCGATTTATTTTATTTTTTATTGACTTATTTTGTCTGACATTGTGTTGGAACTGAGCTGTGTTGTTAAACATATGGTTCATTTCGTAACTATATGTATTGATGCCACACCTGTGACAGGTAAAACTATGATTTTCTTCAAAAACAGCGCCATCTGTTTTGCATGTAATAGCAACACACATACAATACTAAATATGTTACAATTCCATTTCTATGTTTCTGACTGCATTGATAAATTAAATTTTCATAGATTTTGATTTTTTTTCATTTTGATTTAATTATTTTTTGTGAATTGCATAGGAATTGAGCTGTGTTGTTTACCATACCGATAATTTTGTGAGTATAGTTTATTTTTTTTATTTTTTTCATATTTTAATTTCATTTTTTAACTGTTTTTCTTATATTTCAGTGATGGGAACATCAGATTACTTGATGTTCCCAATTTTTTTATGGGAACATCAAACCATTTGGGAAGGCATTGGACGAGGGATTGAGGAATGGTGGGGATGACGAGGGGACGGAAGTGAGAGATGACAGGGAGGACGATGGGATGGAAGTGAGAGATGGTGGAGAGGACAAGGGGACAAGGGAGGGGGTAATGGTGGGGAAGCACGAGGAGACGGGGGAGTTTGGGATGGTGGAGACGAGGGAATGGGGGAATGGAGACTGATGGGAAGGACAGGGGGACAGGGGAGTGGGGCTTGGGGGGAAGGAAGAGGGGATGGTGCAGTAGGGAATGGTGGGGAGGACGAGGGGACGGTGGAGTGGGGAATGGTTGGGAGGCCGAGGAGACGGGTGAGGGGGGGGGGGAATGGTGGGGAAAACAGGGGGATAGGGAAGGTTGCTGTGGCTCAGCAACGCGTGGCTGGGTACTGCTAGTGTATATATATATATATATATATATATATATATATATATATATATATATATATATATATATATATATATATATATATATATATATATGCATATTTATATATATATATATATGCATATTTATATATATATATATATGCATATTTATATATATGCAGTCACAGACTCCTGGCTAGTCTTAAAAGATAGACCAAAGCATAAGCTTTCATCCAACACCACACAAGTTCATGTAGTGTGAAAACTTCTTGTCTAGAGCGCACTAGAGCGACTCTAGCTTAATCTAGAAACTAGAAAACTAGCTATGGGAATTTCCATTCCCTCACAAATGAGATATTGCCATAAAAGCAAAACTGCAATTTACACAATATTTCTCATATAAAAATCTAAAACATTTAGTGTAAGTGTTAAATATGATTAAAGGTACTCATTAGAGCTGGATTTAATTAAGAACCAATCAAATTCAAGGTCTACCTCCCTAAGTCGACAATGACGAATTTGGAGCCGTGCTGATGGTTGCGTCGGCAGCGAGAGTCGTGGCAGGAGACACTAGGAGACTGCATGGCATCGCCTGGTGCACGTATGCCATGTGCGCATGGCAAACGAGATGCTCACATGTCCGAGCTGACATCAAGAATCAGTATGTGCTCGCACCATCCATACTTCTCGCAAATTTTGTGACATAGGAACTATAGAAGTCCACTCAACCCACGATTTCTCTAACTTGGAAAGTATTGAACCTGGTCTACTAGTATAAAATAAACAAAATCTTGGCCAAGTAATTTTGTATATATCGTAGTCTGGTTATAATTTATGCACCCCACACGGAATGGGTAAACCCCATGTTCCCTAATATAAATTCCTTCCCTGATATATGCTGTGTATAGTAGTTACAGATTACTACTTATTAGTTACTTGGCAGGTGAGAGCGAGGGAGGAAGAACCAACATTGAGTCAACCTGAGGTAACACGAGACATTTCTGGTCACCTTAAAAGCCCTATCCAACAAGGTTATTTTGAGATGATTTCAGGTATTAGTGTTTATGCGGCCCGGTCCTCGACCAGTCCTCCTTTTTGTTACACACCCCGAGGAAGCAGCCCGTAGCAGCTGTCTAACTCCCTGGTACCTATTTACTGCTAGGTAACAGTAACTCATTTCATACAGTATTTTCATACACGGGATAGAAGGATGTCCAATGTCTATTATCAGGCAGTTTCTACTCGCTAGCTAAGAAATAACTGTATTTAATAACGCAATGAGCCACGCATTGCTGGGGCTCAGTCTGGTTAAATGGGAAAGAAAGAAAAGAGAAAGCACACGTTTCTAATATGTTTAATTTCACAATGCTTGTGGGTATACAATATTTTTTGTTGTTCCATTGTCTGTGGAGATATAGAGATTGTCTGGTTTGCCGACTCTAGAACACTCAACCTATAATTGTCCACGTGAGAAGCAATCCGTATCTAGATATAAACTGCACAATTCTAAAGATTGGCCCTGAGCTTTGTTGAAGGTGATTGCAAACGCCAGTTGAATTGGAAATTATAACCTCTTAAATTTAAATGGCACATCTGTTGGAATCATAGGAATGCGAGGAATGAGGACATATTCCCCGTTGAAAGGTCCTGTTAGATTGTTGTTTCTAAGACGTCGCTCAAGACAATCGACTTGAGAATGGTCCAGAACGGACCGAAACGTCGTCGTCCCTTCACCTTCTAGTGTGTGGTTTGGTCAACGTCGCTGATTAACTTTTTACTGCAAGGCGCGTGGGGTTGCAAAGTTTTGGTTGGTTGATATTTCGAAACATGATAATTGGCAAGCCGATTTTCAATTGCCGTACATGTGATGGTATCCCTGGCAGATCGAGTGAATTAAACAATTCTGTTGGATAATCAACCGCTTCATCTGCTTCCACAACAGTTTCGACGGGCTTGTATGTGACTGCCTCGCTCTGAATGTTAGACTGAATAATATTGTTAAGGTCGTTGACGTTTTGTTCTTGGCCAGCAGAATAGCTCGTTCACTCAGCCAATCATGATCTTTATAATTGGTTTTAATATTGGAAAATACTTTTTCAACCAATTCTTCTTTTGACGTCATTAAATTGCAGAAGTTATGAGGCAATGAAATTCGTCCTGAGGTTAGATTAAATGGCCCGTTTACGTTCCCAATTTCTAGAAATTTATGTATTCACCTAGGTCAGTGGTACGGGAGAGTGAGAGTGGGGGGGGGGGGAGGGGTGTTTTCAGAGAGTGAGATGGGGGGGGGGGATAAGAGGAAGGGGTGGAGTAATAGGGTTTGTGACCTTATTGCCTTTACTACAAGGTGTTAATACCCTCCTACCCGTGACTAAGCGTGTACTTGTGTATGAGTTTGTGTGTACTGGTATATTCATCTAGTTGTGTTTGTGGGGGTTGAGCTTTGCTCTTTCTGCCCGCGTCTCAACTGTCAATCAACTGTTTACTAACTAACTACTTTTTTCCTCCACACCACACACACACACACACACCCCAAGAAGCAGCCCGTGACAGCTGACTAACTCCAAGGTACTTATTTACTGCTAGGTAACAGGGGCATTCAGGGTGAAAGAAACTTTGCCCATTTGTTTCTGCCTGGTGCGGGAATCGATCTCGCACCACAGAATTACGAGTCCTGCACGCTATCCACCAGACTACCTGGCCCCTAATGTGAGAATTTTACTATAATGTGAGAATATTTCAGCTGACGGATCGTTTTGCAGTAGCTACATAACTACACATATTTGTAGTTAATTTAAATGTCTTTACGTGGCGCCACAAAGTAGAGTATTTCAGGCAAGCATTTATTTTGTCCGCTGGTGGAGACCGAGGAGTTACAGGTAATGTTTGCCTGAAATCTCCTGCAAGCAATATTAATGCATTCCCAAATGGTCTGATGTTTCCACGCAAATCTTGCAATGATCGATCAAAAGCCTGGGGGCATTGTGCATTCATCCCAAACAATAAGTTTGCATTTCTGCAATACTTTTTCCATGCCGGAGGCATTGGAAATGTTGCACGTGGGAGTTTCAATAAAATGCATGTTCAATGGCGATTTCAAAGTCGAAGTAGCAGTTCTTCTACCTGTTAGCAATGTCACAGCAATTCCGGACGATGAAAGAGCTAAGGTTATGCCATTTTGGGATCGAAATGCTGCCACAATCTATCTAATTAGGTAGGTTTTACCAGTTCCTCCTGGCGCATCTAAGAAGATTTCGCAAAGCCCGTTATTGACAGTTTAAATTATTTGATTGTTAAAGTCTTTTCGCTCAAGCGTTAGCCTTGGAATATTAGATTAAACATACGACAACAGATTACCCGTGTTGTAATTTTGTTCACGATGCAATTCTACATCGAACGAAGCAGCAGCAGATCGATTCGATGATGGCATTTCCAGTTGATTGAGAACTTTGTTCGTGATTTCTAAGCACAAGTCTTCCATCATTATCAAGGCTTCGTTGAAGATTTTTTGCTGTAAAATCCATGTTCATATATGAATTTTCTTTGCGTATTTGACGGATAATATCTTCAGGCATGTGATATTTATTATTATCCCAAAACTATGTTGGAGATAACGGAGAGCCGATGGTCAATATGATTGCAAACAATGCACGAATTTTATTTGGATGTGATGTGTAGGACGCGTCATTAATGCATACATCCCAGTGCCGATCGTTGTCCAATAAATTCAGAGCTTGACATACACTACGGGAAGTGGCATGTTGACAAATCATGCCACATGACAAATCTCAGTTGACGCCGTTGACAAATCTCAATTGCTGGAAAGACGTTGGACCGGGCACATTTACCAACAGCATGTGAAGAAAGAAGCATTCATCCTGATTAGGATGCACGGTGTACAGTCTGCCAATCGTAGTTTATTTGAATATGCCAAGTTGTCCGTCGACTCGCTCTCCTCGTTTGCGTCGTTCAAATGATTTTCTGCTGGCATTCCTTGTGTAATACGTAGGCACTTCCGAATACAGCGTTGTTTTCCCACACGCGTCATTTTGACATAACGTGTAGAAAGCAGTTAACGCTGAAGGTGATGGATTCATAGATGTTTGTTGCACATTTGCAGCTGTGGTTATCTTGAGATTATCTTGAGATGATTTCGGGGCTTTAGTGTCCCCGCGGCTCGGTCCTCGATCAGGCCTGTATCCCCAAGAAGCAGCCTGTGACAGCTGACTAACACCCAGGTACCTATTTTACTGCTAGGTAACAGGGGCATAGGGTGAAAGAAACTCTGCCCATTGTTTCTCGCCGGCGCCCGTGATCGAACCCGGGACCACAGGATCACAAGTCCAGCGTGCTGTTTGCTCGGCCGACCGGCTCCCAGTTGGAATTGAAATAAACGTGTTGTCCATTTTCATATTTTCAAAACAAAAACAAAAAATACTAACGAAATATTTCAATTCAAATGCAGATCAATCGACACAGCTCAATTTCATCACCAATTGCATTGAAAAATAATAGGAACAGTTAAAAAAACGAAGAGAAAAAAATGAAAAAAGAAACAAATAAACTATACCCATGAAATGAACAGTATGGTAAACAACACAGCTCAATTCCAATGCAATGTCACACAAAATAATTAAATCAAAATGAAAAAAATAAAAATCTATGAAAATTCAATTTATCAATGCAATCGGAAACATTGTAATTGAATCGTATCATAATTTATATAGCTTTTGTTGGTCTTACGTGCAGCAGATGGCGCTCTTTTAAAAAAACACGTTTTTACTTGTCACAGGTGTGGCATCTAAATAATTAGATATATAAAAAAACACACGTATCCGAATGGTACGTTGTGTCAAAATTTCAAAGCAATCGGTGAAGAACTTTTGGAGATTAAAGTGTGTGTTGCTCCTACGTCCTTCAGATGGCGCTGTTTAAAAAAAAAAAAAACATGTTTTTTCCTGTCACAGGTGAGGCATGTATATAGTAAGTATATAAAAACGCTCGACTATTCCAATGCAACTTTGTGTAAAAATTTCAAAGCAATCGGTAAAGAGGTTTTGAAGATTTCCCTCGCATGAAAAACACATGAAAAACACAGTTTTTAAAAAAAAGCCATGTTTTTTCCCATCACAGACGTGATATCGATATAGTTTTTTGAGGTTTAATAAAATTTTCTGTAAAATTTACTACACTTATTAAAAGTTTACACAACATTCTGAACCTATAAGGTTCATTCTCAAGTGATGAGACAGGACGTTGTTGTTATTGTTGTTGCGACTCTTTCTTTAGAATATTTATTATCTTGCACTGGTGATAATGCACTGCTGCCAGAAACGCTGCGTGTACTGGTGGCTTTACAAGATTGTAATTACCATTTTATGTAGCCTCACAATCCCAATGTACCTTCTTGTATATACATAAATAAATAAATAAATAAATAAATAATGAAATCAGGGATATGAGAAGGTGTCTAAAATTTAGGTCTATTTTTTCATTATTGTTTTATTATTATAGTCATGAGCCTGTGTATGAGACAAGATAATTTCAAGAATATGTTCATCACAGCAGTTTTAACCAATTTAGAAATCATAGTTTTTAGGCTAATTTACACTTGTTTTTTCCTGTCTTTTAAGCTCATTGGTGTCTAGATTTTAGAACAGTTTATCATTCTTGTATTTCTAGAAAATACTTGATTTAATTTTGAGCACCTTTATCAATAAATATTATATTTTTCCAAACTGCTGACTAGGAAGAGTTTTCCTTTGTGTATTCGGAAGAGTACTCTCAAGCTGACATTCAGAATTTATAAACCAAAAAAAAACTCAGTCAACACTTAACACTTTTGGGTAAAGTCCATGCTATGGGGTATTTTTTGAAAAGCTGTTTTCATTGGGGTATCATTGATAAACTTCAAATTATTCAGTGCTTCTGGAGTATTATAATTATTAATAATTCTTACATGAAGAGTGATAAGAGACATCAAATGCAAATACACTCTTCACATCATCAACAGTATTTATCCTGGAAAAAACCTTGATCCTGAGAGGACTGAGATGATAACAAGAATTTTCAGCTATTTTCTTTATACAAATTCTTGATAGTCATAAATCTCTTTTATAGTTACTGTTGACACATATAACTTCACATTTCTGCCTAGTGAAGCATTGTCTTTCCAAATACTCAACGTCACCCCAATCATTAGTTAGAATATTCTGAAGTGGGTTTTCTTTTTCTCGGTACTTCATGTCTTTAAGCAATTTGTTTATAACAATCAAGATAATTAACTACTTGTCTTTTTTAATCTTCCCTGTAAATCTGTCTCATTACAAGCCTTCGAGGCTTCAATTAATCTTTTGATTAATTGAAGCTTTTCTTTTCAAATCTTTTCACTGATCTTTTCAAACTAATTCGTTTTTTTCCGCTATCATCTACTTCATATATGACACCGTTTTAATGTACTTTCCATTTTTCTGTTTTATTATCTGGTGTAAGATGTTCTCCCTTCATGATGTTTCTAAATGGAATCTCTCATAAAAGTATCACAAAATCTGAAACAAACGAAAAAGATAACAAAAAAGTAATTTGTTTTCCATGAAACATATAATAACAGATGTACCATAATAAAAATATCATAATATTGTTTACTATAGTGTTTTAAATAATTTATGTATTGTGCAATTATCACCTGAAAGCCTCTGTTCCTTACATATAGCCAATTTTAGTATATTAGTCGAATTTGGTCTTGTGCACAAAGACGTAGGACCTCACACAGTCAGCTGATGACTGCCGCCCTCAGTAAAGGCCAGACGCATTAATATTTCTCCTCCAACAATACTATTTGTGGTGTTATTATGCTATATACACACATTATATATAAATATCTACCTGTTTTATTCACCATACTTGTACAAGTAAACTGGAATGGTGCCCAAAGACCATCGTGGTAACCAGTAAACAACACCGTCGTCTGCATGGTGGCGTCGTGCAGACAACGCCACCTCCCTCACCAAAATGGCGGCTCCCAACCTACTCTTGCTGTTTATACCCTCTATACACAGGTTATATATAAGTATCTACATTTGTGTTCACCATAGCGAACCACTAAGCTGGTATAGTGAGTGCAGTCAATAAAAGGCCACACACAGTCAGAAGACATTGCTACTACCCTCCCTCCCACAGCATTACTCCTCCCTCCAAGGCGCACAGCGCTAAATATCACCACAATCCTGCTATTATCAGAACCCTGGTCAGTTTTATCTCAGTCAAGGGTCTTCTGTAATAATATCATCGCTACATAGTAGCATAAACAAGTATATTATGGCATTTTTAGGTGATGCTGTGGTCACAAGCTGAACAGCAGTGCTGTGAGCTCATGCTGCGTGCGTCAGGCTTGGTTGCTCACTCAATACTGAGGCCCTTCACACCCGGGAATTTGGCCCACGATTTTTTTTAAAATGGCGTCTGTTGTTGTTGTGTTGATTTAGGGGCGACGATGGCGTCTGTTTACAAGAGCCCTGATGAAGGTGTGGTGAACCCCGTGTATCCGCGGGCCGTTTAAATCTTGCGTAGTACTCTAAAGCATCACATGATGCGATGCACAATTTACTGCAAGTCGGTCAAAGCATCATATGATGCGATGCGCAATTGAAGGGTTAAAAAAAAAACAGTGCTATCTGTTGCACGTAAGACTAACAAGCTATAGAAAATATATTACGATTCCATTGCAATGTTTCTGATTGCATTGATAAATTGAATTTTCATAGATTTTGATTTATTTTCCTTTTGATTTAATTATTTAGTGTGACATTGTGTTGGGTTTAAGATGTGTTGTTTACCATACAGTTCATTTCCTAGGCATAGTTTATTTGTTTCTTTTTTCATTGTTTCTTTTTTTAACTGTTCTTATTATTTTTCAGTGAAATTGATGGTGAAATTCAGCTCTGTCGATTGATTTGTGTTTGAATTGAAATATTTCGTTAGTATTTTTTGTTTTTGTTTTGAAAACATGAAAAAGGACAACACGTTTATTTCACAGCTGCAAATGTGAACAAACAGCTATGATTCCACCGGCTACAGCTTTAACTGCTTTCTTCACGTTTTGTCAAAATGACGCGTTTGGGAAAACAATGCTGTATTCGGAAGTGCCTACGTATTACACATGGAATGCCAGTAGAAAATCATTTGAACGACGCAAACGAGGAGAGCGAGTCGACGGACAACTACGATAGGCAGACTGTACAAAGTGCATTCTAATCAGGATGAATGCCTCTTGCTTCGTATTCTGCTGGTAAATGTGTCCGGTCCAACGTCTTTCCAGTTATTGAGATTTGTCAACGACGTCAACTGAGATTTGTCAAGTGGCATGATTTGTCAACATGCCACTTTCCGTAGTGCATGTCAAGCTCTGAATTTATTGGACAACGATCGGCACTGGGATGTATGCATTAATGACGCGTCCAACACATCACATCCCAATTAATTTCGTGCATTGTTTGCAATCATATTGATCTCCGGCTCCGTTTTGTCCAACAGAGTTATGGGATAATTATAAATCGCCCATGGCTAAAGATATTATCCGTCGAATACGAAAAGAAAATTCAAATATGAACAAGAATTTTACAGCAAAAATCTTCAACGAAGCCTTGATAATGATTATAAAGACTTGTGCTTAGAAATCACCAACAAAGTTTTCAAACAATTGGAAATGCCATCATCGAATCGATCTGCTGCTGGTTCGTTCGATGTAGAATTGCATCGTGAACAACATTACAACACGGGTGATCTGTTGTATGTTTAATCTAATTTTCCTAGGCTAACGCTTGAGCGAAAAGGCATTAACAATCAAATAATTTAAACTGTCAATAACGGGCTTGGAGAAATCTTCTTAAATGCGCCAGGAGGAACTGGTAAAAACCTTCCTAATTAGATTGATTCTGGCCGCATTTCGATCCCAAAATGGCATAACTTTAGCTCTTGCATCGTCCAGAATTGCTGCGACATTGCTACCAGGTGGAAGAACTGCTACTTCGACTTTGAAATCGCCGGTGAACATGCAATTCATTGAAACTCGCATGTGCAACATTTCCAATGCATCCGACATGGGAAAAGTATTGCAGAAATGTAAACTTATTGTTTGGCATGAATGCACAATGCCCCACAAAAAAATTTGAGGTTCTTGATCGATTAAGATTTGCGTGTAAACATCAGACCATTTGGGTATGCATTAATATTGCTTGCAGGAGATTTCAGGCAAACATTACCTGTAATTCCTCGATCGACACCAGCGGACGAAATAAATGCTTGCCTGAAATACTCTACTCTGTGGCGCCCCGCAAAGATATATAAATAAACTACAAATATGAATGCAGTTATGTAGCTACTGGAAAACGATACATCAGCCGAGATATTCTCGCATAAATTTCTAGAAATTGGGAATGTAAACTGGTCGGTTGATCTAACTTCAGGACGAATTTCATTACCTCATAACGTATGCAATTTAGTGACATCAAAATAAGAATTGGTTGAAAAAGTATTTCCCAATATTGAAACCAATTATAAGAATCACGATTGGCTGAGTGAACGAGCTGTTCTTGTGGCTAAGAACAAAACCTCTATGACATTAACAATATTATTCAGTCTAACATTCAGAGCGAGGCAGTCACATACAAGTCCGTCGAAACTGTTGTAGAAGCTGAGGAAGCGGTTAATTATCCAACAGAATTTTTTAATTCACTTGATCTGCCAGGGATACCATCACACGTACGGCAATTGAAGATCGGCTTGCCAATTATCATGTTGTGAAATTTCAACCAGCCAAAACTTTGCAACGCCACGCGCCTTGCAGTAAAAACATAATCAGCGACGTTGTAGAAGCAACAATCTGACAGGACTTTTCAAAGGGGAAGATGTCCTCATTCCTCGCATTCTTATGATTCCAACAGATATGCCATTTCAATTTAAGAGATTGTAATTTCCAATTCGATTGGCGTTTGCAATCACTATCAACAAAGCTCAGGGTCAAATTTTAGAATAGTGCAGTTTATATCTAGACACGGATTGCTTCTCACGTGGACAATTATATGTTGTGTTCTAGAGTCAGCAAACCAGAGAATCTCTATATCTCCACAGACAATGGGAACAACAAAAAATATTGTATACCCACAAACATTGTGAAATTAAACATATTAGAAACGTGTGCTTTCTTTTTTCTTTCGATTTAACCAGACTGAGCCACAGCAACGCATGGCGGGTTCTGCTAGTATATATATATAATGACGAGAAAAATATGTGTTCGGGCAGTCTCTCTAGAGCAGATGGAATGCCAATCATATATCCTAAAAAAAATAAGAAAACAGGTTACAACTGCAAATTATCTTCATGGTGAAGTAACTGTAGGATAAGACAGAGGGAAAAAACATTTAAAAATACTTTACTTTGATAGAAAACTGACGTTAAACAAATTACAAGACATAAAATAATATCCAGGCTTGGCTCTAATACAAAGTGTGCAAAACAAACAAGATGAACAATCAAATTTACGTTACGTTAATGGGCAAATAAAATATGGTGCTAAAATACTGTGAGCCAGCCTGAATAAATCCATTATCACACCGGGAAGTGTCAACAGGTCTACTCTGTAGAGCACTCGGGATTATTTTGAATCGTGGTGGTTGTTGTTATGGGCTTACCCTAGCACGGGCTATGGTGAGCCCGTAGTGGACTTACCTGGCACAGGAGTGGTGCTGAAGGAATCGTAGTGGGCTAGGCAGCCCTATTTATATGCGACGACGGCCGTCCAGGTGGCGCTGGTAGTCGTGGGTAACTATGAACCGCCTCACTTTAACTGCTTGTTTGAGATGGCGTGATCCTGAGGCGTCACCAGGTGTGAGGAGAGTGACGGGCCGTGGGGGAGATGGACTAATGGTACTATCTAGAAGTCTGGAAAGTTGTTGTTGTTACTCTTGTGGCTGCAAGTAGATTCAGAACTTTACATTTGCCCAGCGATGCAAATGTAGGTGCTAATTAGTGAACTGGGCCTGCTACAGAAACTGAAGAGAATGGTGCTTGTAGAAGATGTTGAGGTAGAACTGCAGGACTCTGAAGTATGAATCAAGCCTGCTGAATGTATCAGTAAGAATGGTGATCCAAGGAGATGGCGAGATAGTTCGTCTGATGCAAGGCCCAGTGTAGCAAGTGTTGATAGAACTGGGCTAGCAGTAGGAACTGAAGGAGATTGTGATACATGATGTGATGGTGATGCAGGATTCAGCGAAGTTTGGAGAACTGATCTTTATGTAGAAACCAAAGAATGTTGAAGTCCGAGGAGAGGTTGAAGTTGTAACCTAGTAGATTGGATGTTATGTTGTGTTGTGTTGCACGCAAGGCAGGATGTTGAGTGGCTCCTCTCTGATGACTGTAGCTGGAGTGCATGATCCGATCTCGCTGCGGTATGATGGTTTTCCTATCGCCAGGGTGGAAGACTGAAGGTTTTCTAATACCTGGCAGGGTGAGAATGAAATTAGTATAAGACAAGAGATTTACCCCTTTCAAATGCAATGGAAGGTAAGTTTGTCTTACAATATTTTAGCTGAGATCTGATAAAGTTGTCTGGAGGAGCATGTTTATTTGGATTTGGTTCGTAGAGAGAAGGATCTTTCCTAATGTTGGAATAGATAGAGAATTTAGAACCATTGTAGTCAGTCCAAGTACAACGAGAAGGATTAGACAATACCTTGGTGATGTTGGTTGTCTTACTCAGGTCGTAGGAGGAAATGGTATCACTTTTTCTGACTTTCCTGGAGATGTCCCTTCTGCGGGCACTGCTTCCCGAGGTGTTTCACAACGTTAGCAGCCGTACTGTTCTGGACGGAAACTGCTGTAGAGTACCTGATGGTAAAACACGGGATAGAACACATAGGAACGTTACCCAAGCTTGTCTGGGACAGAGGCTCGTAATAGATGATGGTATGGCTGAACGACTCAGAAGACACTGGTACCTGTATCAGGGATGCCTTTAATAGAGGAGCGTTCGGCTTACCTGTCATCTGAGACATGTGACAATTCTTGACAAGGCGTTTGATATCTCTAATCATACCTGGCCAGTAGTAGTCCCGTTTCAGGGCCTTGTAGAAGCCGTAGTGTGAGCGAAATCCATGGACCAGACGCAAGATATCTGATCGCAGGCTGTTCAGAACTACCAGTTGTTTGATGTTGGAGAAGCACCCTCACTCTGGTGGGGTGCAGATGTGTTGCCTAGGCGCTCCGGCAGTTGGTGTTTGTTTGCCGGATTGGACGGTTGGGGCGTGTGTGTCTCTGCCCGGCTGTGCTGACGTGGCATTCACGATGGGAGTCCCTCTTCCCCCTGTAGTCCGGGCTCAGTCAATGGGCCTCGAATTTTCTGTACGGGCTGGGTACCCGGAGATAGCGCTGCTGTTTGATGTGCTTTCTGTTCCTGTGATGGATATTTATGGAGTCGAGTTGGTGACAGCCCGTCGGGCCATCGTAATATTTACGGAGGAGTTGGCGTATCGGGAATTTCTCCGACGTTACGAGGGGCGGACCATTCCCCTGCCGGATGGTGCGGGCACTGTGATCCTCTCTTATCGCAATAGTGCCCTCACTTACGTCAGCGTACATGCGGCTCCCCTGGAGTTTCCAGAGGGTCTGCTACGGCAGTACTTCGGTCGGTTTGGCGCCATATTTAGTGTGCGGTTAAACGTGGAGTCTTCCAGTCCGCTCAAGGGTGTGAGGATTAATATTCGCACCCTGGGCATGCGGCTCCAGGCTGATATTCCGTTCTCTGTGTCACTTATGGGTTACAACGTTCGGGTGTTTTACGCCCACTAACCTCGGACGTGTTATCGTTGTGGCCTCTTGGGCCATCAGGCTGCTGACTGTTCTGCGCCTGCCGTTGCGCCTGTGAACCTCTTCAGTGAGGAGGATTTTTCGCCGCTTCCTGTTGAGGAGGCTTCGGATGTCTACGTCTCTTCCGCCCCGGATGTGCCCCCTGTGTCGACTGTTGCGCTGCCTGTTGCGTCCGCTGTTGTTGTTGCCTCTCCTGCAGAGGTTGTGTCGTCGCCTGGCGATCGTCCTGCTCCGGCTGGTGTCCCTGGGATTCTTCCGCCTGCCGTCTGCTCGAATCCCCTGTCTTCCAGTTCTACCTCTGCTGCGTCTGACCCGGTACCTGCACCCTCGCCGTCTGTCCAGGCTGTGCTGGGTGCTGGGGTGGATCCAGCGTTTCTTCCTGTGCCTGGTCTGGTGCCCCATGTGGTTGAGGATGCTGCCATTTTTCGACGTGCATCGGTTCGCTCGGTTTGTGGTGCACGTGTGTCTGAGTCAGCCTCCAGGTCTGATGATGTGCGGTCAGAGCCTAAGCGTTCCTGGCGTTCATCTTTTGCATGGGCTGACGTTGGCGACTTCGACGATTGTGGATCTTCCGGCGATGGCAGGGAGGCTCCGGTTGTGTTGCATACTCTGGTGGTGTTGGAGGTGCATCTGCCTGAGGATGCCGGTGTCGGGGTTTCAGCCTCCACTTCTGGCCTGATGTCTCCGGATCCTGCTTCGGGTGCGTTGCCTGCGTAGGATGGCTCCGGTTCTTCGTGGGGGGGGGGGGGGGGGGGAATTCCTCCTACGGAGGTTCGTGGTGAGCGAGGTGACCTGTTGGTGGTGTTGAAAAAGGCTGCTCGCTCTGGAGGCTCTGTTGCCCCTTCCTCGTTCCCTGTTTCATCGGCGGCGGTCGTGACGCTTCTTCCGTCTCTGGCCGTCTCTTCAGTCTCTCCTGCGGTCTCGGTGGAGGTGTTACCATCTCGTCGACCGTCCCATGCTCCTGTGCGTACGGCGGCACGGCCATCTCGGCATCCCTCGTACGCTTTTTCGGTGTCGTCTGCTTCCTCGAAGGGCGTGGTTTACGCTCCCCGGCCTCGTTAAGCGACTTACGTCAGTGATCTTATGGATTGGTCGATGTCGCCTGATCTAGAGATCCCTGAGTTTATGCTGGCCCCACGGCGGCAGGGGATTCTCAACCCTACTGACTTGGAAGATTTGATTTGGGAGGCCTATAAGAGGAAGTACCCTTGGGATTCGTTCCCTGAGAAATATGCTCCTGCCCCTGTGGTCTATGTTCCTCACCCATGACTTTTTTTTTTGTATGTTGCGTGTTGTGGTTTCTTTCCATTTGTGTGCATGGTTGTGGGGTGCGGGTAGAGTGTGTGTGTGTGTGTGTGTGTGTGTGTGTGTGTGTGTGGGTAAGTGGGGAGGGTTCTGTTTCCAGGTTCCTGCATGCTCCGGTTTGTTTTTGTGGGTATATTTGTATGCCTTGTGTGTGTGTGTGTGTACGGTTCCTGTGCGGTCCGGGGATTGGTTCAGTGTGTGTGTTTCTGGTTGTGGATGTCATGTTTTTATGTTCAATTATTTTTTTTTGTGTGGTTCTATCTTTTATGGTGCTGTTTGTGCACTTGTTTGTGTCGTGTTGAGTGCCCTTCAGGCTGTTGGCGTGCCCCGACCTGGGTTTATGCTCTTTGTAATGTTTTGCCATTGTGATTTTCCTTTAGTTTGTTATGAACTTTTATTTTCTTTATTGTTATTGTTATTGTTATTATTATTATTCTCGTTTTGTGTTAGTGCCTCTCCGTCTGTATTTGGGGTGCTGGTAGGATTGTTCTGTGTCATTTTGTTATGGTGTTTCATTTTTTATCTGTATTCCGCTGTGTTTATATTATTTATATTGCTTGTTGTGTTTTGTTTGTGATATTTGTTGGTTTGTGGTCGGCCCTTCCGGCTGGTACTTTTTTGTGTGTGTTTCATGATTTTGTTCCTTTGTACTTTTGCAAGTAAGTAAGTAATTATCAAAGGAAGGCACCAAACCGGGAAGGCTATGTAGCACCATCAAATGTGCAGAATAATCAGAGAGCGCTAAATATCACCAAGGATGCGAATACGGGAACAATAACGCATAAGGCGAACGATATCAAAAGAGTCACCAAGAATTCTATTGAGGGACAGGTGACCGCGAGGGGCGGTCGGAAAGCAAGACACACGCTCGTCCTGGAAGTCAGGACATTCAAGAAGGACATGCATGACCGTAAGAGGGACAATGCAATTAGGACAATAAGGAGCAGGGCGGCTCTCCATCAAGTGACCATGGGTTAAGCGAGTATGGCCAATACGCAACTTCGCCAGAGCCGTTTCCCAACGCCGGTTATGGTGGTAGGAGGACGGCCACGAGGAAACACAACATTTCAGAGTACGTAGTTTGTTATCAGTAACAGACGACCAAGAAGCCTGCCAACGGGTAAGGACGGAGGAATGGATAACCGGGTAAAAGTCGGAATATGGAATACCTTTACGAGAGATGGGACAAGAGCGGACAGCTTCCTTGGCGGCAGCATCCGCATGCTCATTTAAAGACACACCAATATGGCTGGGAACCCAACAAAACTCAACCGACTTAAATTTACTGTGAACAAGAAACAGCCAATGCTGGATTTTGACAACTATTGGATGAACCGGATTAAAGGACCCGAGAGCCATGAGGGCACTACGAGAGTCAACAACAACTACAAAGGAAGACTGACAATGAGAAAGCAGGAGACGAAGAGCATAGAGAATAGCATAAAGCTCCACTGTAAAGATGCTAGTCTCCGGGGGTAAGCAACACATATAAGTGCGATCAGGAAAAACAACAGAGTAGCCAACACCATCCGCAGACTTAGACCCATCGGTAAAGACAGAAACGGAGCGGGAGTGAGAAGAAAAGTGCTCGAGGAAAAGGCGTTTTAGAACCATAGGAGGGGTAAAAGCTTTAGTGATACGGGTCAAGGATGTACAAAACCGCGGAAGAGGGACTCTCCACGGGGGCAAAGAAGGAACAACACGAGGAGAAACATCAGAAATACGAACGGAAAGAGAATCCTGTAGGCGAGATAACCGGCCAGAAAGAGGGAGGTGGTGAAGAGGAACAGGAACCGCAGGAGGGGTAAAAGTTAAAGCACGACAGAGGCGAGAGGAAGGATGTTGTAAGGACCGCGCAAGATAGCGAAGACAGTAGCGATCACGGCGGTCCTGGAGAGACAGGAAGCCAGTGTCAACATACAAGCTAAGGATGGGAGTCGAACGAAAGGCACCAGAACTGAGGCGCAACCCAGTATGGTGAAAAGCATCAAGACGGCGAAGAGTAGAAGGAGAAGCAGACGAGTAAGCAGGGCAACCATAATCGAGCTTAGACATGACGAGAGAGGAATGTAAAGCAAGGAGAGTGCGCCTATCTGCCCCCCAAGAAGTATGGGACAAGACCCAAAGGAGGGTAAGGGCCTTAGAGCACTCAACACGAAGGTAAGAGATATGGGGAGACCAAGACAAACGAGTGTCAAGGAATAACCCCAAAAGCTTCGCGGAATCTTTGTATTCAAGGGGATGACCATAAAGTGACAAAGAGGGACGAAGAACGACCCGTTTCCGCGTAAAAGTCATGGCACAAGTCTTAGAAGGAGAGAACTTGAAGCCATGATCGGTGGCCCAAGACGACACGGCATCAATTGCAAGTTGAAGCCGGCGCTGAAGGAGAGGCGAATCATCACCCTGACAGCAAAGGGTAAGATCATCGACATAGAGAGCGGAGAAGACACCAGAAGGAAGAGAGGAAAGAAGACCATTGAGGGCAACCAGAAAAAGAGTAGTGCTCAGAACACTACCCTGGGGCACACCTTCGTATTGCTGAAAAGAGGCAGAGAGAGCGGTACCAAGGCGCACCCGAAAGGAACGACGAGAGAGGAAGCTGCGGAGAAAGAGAGGGAGATGACCACGAAGGCCAAAAAATGAAGTTGAGATAGAATATGATATCGCCAAGTGGTGTCGTAAGCCTTTTCCAGGTCAAAAAGGACGGCAACAACGGAGGTCTTCGCAGCAAAATCAGTACGAATATAGACCTCCAAGTTCACCAGGACATCTGTCGTGCTGCGGCACTTGCGGAAACCAAATTGAGAAGGGGAGAGGAGGTGATGGTGTTCCAGGAACCACATCAGACGAACGTTAACCATACGTTCAAAGAGTTTGCAGACACAATTTGTGTGAGCAATAGGGCGAAAGTCCTTAGGGGAAGTACCCAGAGACCCCGGTTTGCGAACAGGGAGGACAACGGCATCGAGCCAGTCCTCAGGGACTGACGACGACTCCCAGATCCGATTATGCAGACTCAGTAAATACTGAGACGTGCACGGAGGGAGATGGCGAAGCATCTCATAATGAATACTATCGGAGCCCGCCGCTGTAGAACCGCAGAGGGCCAGGGCAGAACGAAGTTCAGAGAGAGAGAAGGGATCATTATAGGGAAGCTGAAGACGAGTGCAGAAATCTAAAGGACGAGACTCAAGGACAGGTTTACGAAGAAGGAAAGATTGGGGAAGATGAAGACCAGAGCTAACAGAAGAAAAGTGGGAACCCAGTTCGGAAGCGACCTGTAACGGGTCCGCCACAAGAGTATCATGAAGGTGAAGGACCGGTGAAACATCGGGAACGAACTTACCCGCTATCTTGCGGATACGCTTCCAGATCTGGGTCAGAGGGGTTTCGGACGTAATTGTTGAGACATAAGATGCCCAATATTCACGTTTAGCCGTACGGATGGCCCTACGGGCCACCGCACTCGCTTTCCGAAAGAAAAGAAAAGAATCGGTCGTCTGCCTACGGCGGTGCCTCTTCCAGGCTGCACGCTTACAGCGGACAGCCGGAGCACAGTCCGCATTCCACCAGGGAACGCACTTCCGTGGACCCCGAGAGGAAGAGCGAGGAATAGAGCGGAGGGCAGCGTTGAAGACAGTGTCATGAAAAAGGAGGAGAGCGCGAGAGAGAGGCAGAAGGGAGAGGTCAGAGAGAGCAGCACTGAGGGTAAATAGGGTCCAGTCCGCCTTAGCAAACTGCCACCTAGGGAAAGAGAGGGAAGGGCGAAAAGAGAAAAAGGAAACAAGGACGGGGAAATGATCACTTCCATGGAGGTCATCAAGAACCTGCCACGTGAAATCCAAGTAAAGAGAAGAAGAGCAGAGAGAAAGATCAAGACAAGAAAGGGTGCGAGTCCGAGAGTCCAAATGAGTGGGCTCACCAGAATTCAGAAGAGACAGGGAAGAAGAGAGGAGAAACGGCACAAGAAGGCGACCCCGGGTATTCGTCAGAACGTCACCCCAAAGAGAATGACGACAATTGAAGTCACCCAGCAGGAGCACAGGCTTCGGCAAGGAGTCTAGGAGGTGTTTCAAATCAGGAAGAGAGAGCGGGACACACGGGGGGAGATAAATGGAACAAACTGTGTACCATTTCCCCACAAAGATACGAGCAGCAGAACAATGGAGAGGCGAAGGAAAAAGTAAAGGAACAAAGGGAACATCAGCACGAATCAAGAGAGCAGAAGAATTAGAAGCCCCAGCAATGGCTTGGGGGGGGGGGGAGAGAAAGGAATAGCCACGAAAACGACCAGGACGAGCACCAAGCATCGGCTCCTGGAGACAGACACAAAGGGGCGAAAACCGCGAAATCAGAAGTTGGAGTTCGAGGAAATTGGCGTAATAACCTCGAACGTTCCATTGAAGAATGGACAACGACGAGAAGAGAAAGGACAAAAACAGAGAACAAGGAAGAAACAAAGGGGAAAGAGCAACAGAGCACGTTAAAGAATATCAGGGTCGGGATCAGGGTCAGCAAAGTCAGGGTTAGGGGGCATGGGTAAACTGAGCAAAGACGGAGGGAAGGAAACGGGAGAACAGATCAGAGGTGGGCGGGCGGGGTCCGGAGGAGGAGGAGGAGAAGGAGACAACGGAGAGGAGTAGTCAAGGGCAGCAGCAGGAAGAGGGGGAGTAGAAAGAGGAGAGCGCACCCCCAGCAAGAGCAGCAACCGAAAGGGAAGCAGGGGCCAAAGAAACCTCCATAGCAGGAACAGGGGCCGCAATCACCGAAACGGGAGGGGAAGGAGCAACAGAGCCAGAAGTAGGAGCTGAGGAAGAAAGCGAAGCCTTCTTACCCGCCGGGGAAGAGGAAGGAGAGGAGCCAGGCTTACGCTTCTGACTTAAAGAGACTGGTGTCCCAGCAACTACGTACCGGGCAACGAATTCCAGTGTCTCAACTGGAGAAGCCTAACGAGAGCACACACGACGGCCGTTAGGAGAGCGATGGACATCTGCCCGCACCGACAGGCGATGGGGAGAGCCGATAGATGGAGGAAGAGGATGGGAAGGAGAATCGGAGGGGGACAAGGAAGAAGACACAGGAGACATGACAGACCGGGTTGAAAGAAGGGGAACCACAGACAGAGGACCAGGAGGGGGACCCCTCGGGACAGAACACAAAGGGACAGAGGAGGGGGCAGTGGGCGTATCAGGGTCCAAGGCCCGGAAACGGTTGAGAGTCTGAGGAAGGGGGGAAGGACGAGGAGAGGAAGAGCGCAACACGCGAGCATAAGAGATGTTAGTATAAGGCGGGAGCCGGCGAACCTGGCGCCTCGCCTCAGGAAAAGTTAAACGCTCCCGGTGCTTCAGGTTGAGGACGGCTGCCTCAAGCTTGTAATGGACACAGGCACGGGAGAAGGTAGGATGGGCCTCACCGCAGTTGAGGCAGCGAGCTTGGGGAGAAGTGCACTCCGACTTAGAGTGACCTTCACTCCCACACAAAGGACAGAGAGAGACAGTCCCAGAGCAGCGGAGGGCACCATGCCCAAACCTCCAGCACTTGTTACAAAGTCGAGGAGAAGGAATATACTCCTGGACAGAGCACCTAGCACTAGCAAGAATGACAGAGGATGGAAGGGTCCTACCATCAAAGGTGATCTTCACAACGCGAAGGGGTTGATGGCGACGACCACGAGGGGGACGAGTAAACGAGTCAACCTGGAGGACAGAATGGCCTTGGGCATCAAGGATATGCCGAATATCATCGTGGCAATCCTGCAGATTCCGAACACCGGTTGCAACATGGGGTGGGAGGAGAATAGTGCCAACACTGGCATTCATCTGAACGTTCTTGGAGACCCGAACAGGGATCTCGCCAAGGCAAGATAAGGCAGCCAAGCGGGAAGCCGCATCCTGAGAAGGAGCAGCAACGACACGTGTACCGAGACGAGTGGGGTTGAAAGTAACAGACGCATCTACGGAATCTACAAGATGCCGATGGAGGGAGAAATCGTCAGGAGGCGCAGAATCAAGAGGGAGGAGATCAAAGTATTTGGCCCATGAAGCAGGACCAAACAAGGCTTGATATGCATCAGCACGGGAAGGAACCGAGCGAGTGCGGTTGGGGCGCGAACGGCGTTGAGAACCCCTATAGAGAGAGGGGTCAAAAGGCGCAGTAGTCACAACGAAAGACTTAGCCACACCAGGGGACGAAGTGGTCACCACCGGGGGCTGGAGGCTCGACCCAACCACAGAGGAGGGAGGGGAGCTGGGGGAAGAAGTCAGGACGGTCAAAGGAGGAGCAAGGTCGGGGCCCAACGCAGCGGGAGCTACAGAGCCTGGTCTTCCAATACAGGCCGACTCGGGGGCTTGGTCGCCCACCCCACGAGCCTGAGAGGGAACAACGGAAACATTCAACGACATAGAGACGAAAAGTGATAAATTCATCCACGAATGTGCTCCCATACCCACCATGGAGCCACAATTAGAGGCAGGACACCCAACAGGAAGCTATCGCCGATCATGCCGGGGCCCCCTAGGGGTGCTTCGTGAGTATACTCCCCACAAACGCCACCTTAAGAACCGTCAGTCCGTCGAGATCGGGTTCAGCGACGAAAGGGGGATTGACAATAAAAGGTTCCCCTCGCTCGAGACGTTGGGTACTACAGTTCTACGGGTGCAAGAGTATGCCTCCTCAAGCACCCGGGCGTCAAAATAGAAGAAGTCCAAAGAAATAATCCAAAACAAGCAAAAGGTCAGCAGGAAACGATAAGCAGATAGGAGAAGAGGGGGGAGAAAAACGAAACATAAGGAAAAGGAAAAACGATCCGGCACAATTGGAGAAGACAGCAGCAGGAGGAGTGCAAGTCCAGAAAAGGACAGAGGATTGCCCAACGGAGCATCACCCTCCGGCAGCCGTCCACCAATTAAGCCCCCTCACGACGCCAACGGGCCGGATGGGGAGGGGGTTGTACTTTTGCAAGTTTGTGTTTTGTACTCCTGTTATTTTGTTCTATGTTGTATTTGGTTTGCTTTTATTGAACTTATAAGCATGCTTGCATGTAAAAATAAAAATAAAATATAAAAAAGTTGTTTGATGTTGGCCCGTTCGTCGTTCTCCTTCAATTTCCTGGTTCTATAATGCCGGTACAACACTATTTTCTACAAAGAAACCAGGGATAAGGAGTTAGGTTGTGTCTCAGCCTGTAAGAATAAAGATGTTAAGGAGGAATCCTCTCTCTGCAACTTTCGGAACTCCAGCATAGTGAGATTCGGTGGGAGGCTCCGTGAATCTTGAGGAACAACTGCAGCAGCTGGTTTCGGGCGAGCAGCTGTAGCCCGCTTCGTCACCATAACAGGAGGGAAGATTTCGTCCGAATCTGTTGATTGGACCTCTTCTTTAACCAACTACAAGATAGGATTTTCCACTGCCGAGTCATATACCTGGGGATCTTCCTTGATGATTAAATTCGCAGATTGTTGACCTTCTGCCAAGTCGTTGCCCAGGAGAAGTTGAATCCCTTACATGGGAAAAGGCTTTTCCCGGATGGCGACTTGGACTTCACCTTACATAAATGGACAATCCAGGTGGACTCGGGCAAGTGGATATGGAGTAGTGGCAGTTAGGTCCGTGATGAGGACAGTTTCTCTGGTGTAGGTGACATTGGGTACAGCTGACTTCAGAAGAATGGATTGTAGAGCAGCTGTGTCCCTCAAGATCTTCACTTGGAACCTTTCCTCCGAATCTCCACGGCTGGCAGAGACTGTTCCGGAGTACAAGTGTCTGTTGAAGAGAGAGAGATCAATGGATGAAACAAAAATATTCATTACAGGCTTAGGACTCTTATGAATTTTAGGAGGAGGTGATTTGGGCTTATTTTCACTGCTGACCTTACAGTGAGGATTGGTATACTTTTCTATGGTATGCCCATAGTCTTTGCAATAATTGCAATACAAAGAGGAGTACACATTACTGGTACTCACTTTTTCATGACTAAACCAGGTTGACTTACTATAGAAGGTGTGTCGGCTGGTACTCTATGAAGGAGACTGTAGGTGTCAGCCATCTGTGCACATCTAGTAAGGTTGGTTTCTTCCTTGTCGGATAGGTAGAGATGTAAATAATTAGGTACACGCCTAAGGAATTCTTCCACCAGGATGAGGTTGACGAGATCTGTAAAAGTGGAGACTTGTGCGGCTTCCAGCCACTTCATAAAATATCGCTTTTTGTTATTTTCAAACTCTAGGTAAGTGTTAGCACTTACTAAGGTAATCCCTGAACTTACGTCTGTAGGTCTCGGTGGAGAGGAGGTTGGCATCGAGCACTGCCTGTTTCATTACTTTGTAGTCAGTTTCGGACGCCATAGTACTGAGAGTTACTGCAGCTCTACCTGTTAAATGAGACCTGAGAAACACAGACAACTGATCCTGAGGCAAGCTGAGTTGGTTAGCCAGAGCCTCAAATGAAGTAAAAAAAGACATCTACTTCTGCCTCAACAAAAGATGGCATCAACTTAATTGCAGGTGTAAGGTTAAAACGTACCAGAATGTTACCTTCTGCTTGCTGGCGCCGAGTGTGGTGTGCAGTTTCTAAGTCGAGTTCTCTCCTACTGTTGTCTAGAGTCAGGGCAGCTTGTTTCTTCTCGTGTTCACGTTGTATCTGTAGCTCTCGTTCTCTTAACTCTAGCATTTCCTGCTCACGCTCTCGTTGGAATTCAACCTGCTCACGTTGAAGGGCAGCTTTTTCTCTCTCACGCTCACGTTCTAGGACAGTTCGATCTTTCTCAAGCTGAAGAGCTTCTCTCTGAGGAGCAGCTTGTTCTTTCCGACGATCGCGTTCGGCGTTAGCAAGTTCTAGCTTCAATTTCATGGCTGCCAAGGCGTTCTTGTCTGCAATTAAGTACACTTCATGAGACTCAGAGGTAATAGCATCATTATCTAATAGATGATCCAAAATGAGGTTGTGTAAATCAGTTTTAGTAGCTCCATGTGGGGCCGTAAGGTTGTACTCATTTACTAGAATCAGCATCTCCACCTTGGTGGCACGAACTAGTGTGCCCATTTCATCGTTTGGAATCTGTCGGAATGTGGAAGGACGAAACATGCTGAATGATAGCAAACATATGCTAGAGAATACCCAGGTGGATGTACCAAAATATGAAATGTCAGTGACAGGATGACGTGGCAACGGCAAACTATCCTGTTTAAACTTAATAACCATGGGTACAATTAACTTTAATAAGTTATCTAGATCAAAAATTAAACTAATTGTTTCAAGGACGTAGGGAATCTTGTACCTGGTACTCTATAGGACAAGGATAAGGGCAAGAGGGATCCTACTTTAATTTTGAGACAATTGTCTCTAAAGGTAGTTAAAAAAATGTAGAGATTTCTTACCTTGTCTCTAAATGACGAGATCAAAGGTAAGAGGTTTCCTACTAAAACTAGATAATACTTACAGAGTTAACACACTTTGTGTTCTGGAAAAGGATGTTAACTCCGTACCTGTTAACTCTAACCGGTACGGTACCTTATCTCTGACCGACACGTAGGGGTGCGAAGTGTCAATTAATTACAAGAACTGCTTGTAGGGGTCCCAACCTTACAGCATAGTTGGTGTGAGAGGAACTTTGGCCCTCTATATCCTATATATATATATATATATATATATATATATATATATATATATATATATATATATATATATATATATATATATATATATATATATATATATATATATATATATATATATATATATATATATATATATATATATATATATATATATATATATATATATATATATATATATATATATATATATATATATATATATATATATATATATATATATATATATATATATATATATATATATATATATATATATATATATATATATATATATATATATATATATATATATATATATATATATATATATATATATATATATATATATATATATATATATATATATATATATATATATATATATATATATATATATATATATATATATATATATATATATATATATATATATATATATATATATATATATATATATATATATATATATATATATATATATATATATATATATATATATATATATATATATATATATATATATATATATATATATATATATATATATATATATATATATATATATATATATATATATATATATATATATATATATATATATATATATATATATATATATATATATATATATATATATATATATATATATATATATATATATATTTTTTTTTTTTTTTTTTACTGCAAGGCGTTTGACGTTGCAAAGTTTTAGCTTGTTGATATTTCGCAACATGATAATTGGCAAGCCGATTTTCAATTGCCGTACGTGCGATGATATCCCTGGCAGATCGAGTGAATTAAAAAATTCTGTTGGATAATTAACTGCTTTATCTGCTTCCACAACATTTTCGACGGACTTGTATGTGACTGCCTCGCTTTGAATGTTAGACTGAATAATATTGTTAAGGTCGTAGACCTTTTGTTCTTGGCCACAAAATTAGCTCGTTCATTCAGTCAATCGTGATTCTTATAAATGGTTTCAATATTGGGAAATACTTTTTCAACCAATTCTTCTTTTGCCGTCACTATATTGCAGAAGTTAAGAGGCAATGAAATTCTTCAGATCAACCGGCACATTTACGTTCCCAATTTCTAGCAAATTATGAGAGATATCTCAGTTGACGGATCGTTTTGCAGTAGCTACATAACTACACGCATATTTGTAGTTAATTTAAATGTCTTTACTTGGCGCCACAAAGTAGAGTATTTCAGGCAAGCATTTATTTCGACCGCTGGTGGAGACCGAGGAGTTACAGGTAATGTTTTCCTTCAATCTCCTGCAAGCAATATTAACGCATTCCCAAAATGTCTCATGTTTCCCTGCAAATCTTGCAATGGTCGATCAAGAACCTCGAACGATTTTTTGTGGAGCATTGTGCATTCATCCCAAACAATAAGTTTGCATTTCTGCAATACTTTCCCATGTCGGATGCATTGGAAATGTTGCACGTGGGAGTTTTAATGAATGACATGTTCAATGGCGATTTCAAAGTCGAAGTAGCAGTTCTTCCACCTGGTAGCAATGTCGCAGCAATTCCGGACGATGCAAGAGCTAAGGTTATGCCATTTTTGGGTCGAAATGCAGCCAGAATCAATCTAATTAGGAAGGTTTTTCCAGTTCCTCCTGGCGCTTCTGAGAAGATTTCTCCAAACCCATTATTGACAGTTTGAATTATTTGATTGTTAATGTCTTTTCGCTCAAGTGTTAGCCTAGGAATATTTGATTAAACATGCGACAACAGATCACCCGTGTTATAATTTTGTTCACGACGCAATTCTACATCGAACGAAGCAGCAGCAGATCGATTCGATGATGGCATTTCCAATTGATTGAAAACTTTGTTTGCGATTTCTAACCACAAGTCTTAAATCATTATCAAGACTTCGTTGATGACTTTACCTGTAAAATCCATGTTCATATTTGAATTTTCTTTGCGTATTCGACGGATAATATCATCAGCCATGTGCGATTTATAATTATCCAATAACTCTGTTGGAGATAACGGAGAGTCGGTGGTCAATATAATTGCAAACAATGGACGAATTTGATTTGGATGTGATGTGTTGGACGCGTCATTAATGCATACATCCCAGTGTCGGTCGTTTTCCAATAAATTCAGAGCTTGACTTGCACTACGGGAAGTGGCGTGTTGACAAATCATGCCACGTGACAAATCTCAATTGGCGCCGTTGACAAATCTCAATTGCTGAAAAGACGTTGGACCGGGCACATTTACCAATAGTATGCGAAGAAAGAAGCATTCATCCTGATTAGGATGCACGGTGTACAGTCTGCCAATCGTAGTTTATTTGAATATGCCAAGTTGTCCGTTGACTCACTCTCTCCTCGTTTGCGTCGCTCAAATGATTTTCTACTGGCATTCCATGTGTAATACGTAGGCACTTCCGAATACAGCATTGTTTTCACAAGCACGTCATTTTGACAAAACGTGAAGAAAGCAGTTAACGCTGTAGCCGGTGGATTCATAGCTGTTTGTTGCACATTTGCAGCTGTGAAATAAACGTGTTGTCCTTTTTCATGTTTTCAAAACAAAAACAAAAAATACTAACGAAATATTTCAATTCAAACACAAATCAATCGACAGAGCTGAATTTCACCATCAATTTCACTGAAAAATAATAAGAACAGTTAAAAACCCAAAAGAAATACAATTAAAAAAGTAACAAATCAACTATACCCTCAAAATGAACGGTATGGTAAAATCACAGCTCAATTCTAACGCAATGTTACACAAAATAATTATATCAAAATGAAAATAAATCAAAATCTATGAAAATTCAATTTATCAATGCAATCAGAAACATTGTAATGGAATCGTAACATATTTTGTATAGCTTGTGTTGGTCTTACGTGCAACAGATGGCGCTGTTTTTTTTAAATAGCATGTTTTACCTGTCATGGGTGTGGCATCTAAAGAGTATGTATATAAAAACATTCACGTATTCGAACGGAATGTTGTGTCAAAATTTCAAAGCAATTGGTGAAGAACTCTCAGAGATTAAAGCGTGTGTTGCTCTTATGTCCTACAGATGGCGCTGTTTTTCAAAAAAGCATGTTTTTCCCTGTCACAGGTGAGGCATGTATATAGTAGATATATAAAAACGCTCGCCTATTCCAATGCATCGTTGTGTCAAAATTTCAAAGCAATCGGTAAAAAGGTTTGGGAGATTTTCCTCGCATGAAAAACACATGAAAAACACAGTTTTTAATAAAAAGCATGTTTTTTTCCCATCACAGACGTGATATCAATATAGTATGTATATAAAAACCCTCTCGCATGTGAATGGAACGTTGTGTGAAAATTTCAAAGCAATCGATGAAGAACTTTCGGAGATTAGAAATTTTGAACAAACGAACATTTCCATTTTTTTTATATAGACAAGCTGTACCCTGCCCAGCTTTGCTGTGGCTCAGCAACGCATGTGCGTTGCTGAGCCACAGCAAATTTCCCCTGTCTCCCTGTCCTCCCCACCATTCCCCATGCCTTATCCCCTCATCCTCCCAACCATTCCTCACCTGTCCCCTCTTCCTCCCAACAATTCCCCACTCCCCGTCCCCTCATCTTCCCCTCCTCCATCCCCTTGTCCTCCTCAACATTTCCCACTCACTCGTTCGATGCATTCCCAAACGATCCAATGAACGATCATTCCCACCTTCAGAAAATTAAGAACATCAAATGATCTGATGTTCCCATCACTAAAATATAAGAAAAAACAGAAAACAACGAAATAAAAAAAATTAAAAGTATAAAAATGAATTATACTCAGGAAATGAACGGTATAGTAAACAACACAACTCAATTTCAACACAATGTCACACAAAATAAATTAAATCAAAATGAAAATAAATCAAAATTCGTGAAAATTAAATTTATCAATGCAATCTGAAACACTGAAATGGAATTGGAACAGATTTAGTATGGCGTGAGTTGCAATTACGTACAACATATAGCCCTATTTTTCAAAAAAGCATGTTTTTACATGTCACAGGTGTGGCATCTATGTAGTCGATATATAAAAACACGAGTGTATTCGAATGGAACGTTGTATCCTAATTTCAAAGCAATCGATGAAGAACTTTTAGAGATTTCTGCGTGTGTTCCTCTTACATCCAACAGATGGCTTTTTTTTTTTAAATCACGATTTTTCCTGTCACAGTTGTGGCATGCATATAGGAGTTATATAAAAAACACGCGCCTATTATAATGCAACGTTGTGTCAAAATTTTAAAGCAATCGGTAAAAAGGTTTCGTAGATTTCTCTCCCTTGAAAATCACATGAAAAATAACAGTTTTTCCAAAAAAATGTTTTATATATATTATATATATATATATATATATATATATATATATATATATATATATATATATATATATATATATATATATATATATATATATATATATATATATATATATTTTATTAAATATGACCGAAAAAGTAAGATTAATAATTCTAACACGAATTTTCTCAATCTTTCGTACATTATGCTTCACTGTTGGAGGTAAATCAAAAATCACTTCTCCAAAATTCATTTTTATTTCTAGTCTGACGCGACACGGGCGCGTTTCGTAAAACTTATTACATTTTCAAAGACTTCACAAATACACAACTGATTAGAACTTGCATTTCCCTGATTTTATATCTACTTTTGAGTGAGGTGGGAAGGGTGATGTGGCATATATATATATATATATATATATATATATATATATATATATATATATATATATATATATATATATATATATATATATATATATATATATATGTCGTACCTAGTAGCCAGAATGCACTTCTCGGCCTACTATGCAAGGCCCGATTTGCCTAATAAGCCAAGTTTTCATGAATTAATATATTTTCTCTAATTTTTTTAGTATGAAATGATAAAGCTACCCATTTCATTATGTATGAGGTAAAAAAATTCTATTGGAGTTAAAATTAACGTAGATATATAACCGAACCTAACCAACCCTACCTAACCTAACCTAACCTATCTCTATAGGTTAGGTTGGGTTAGGTAGCCGAAAAAGTTAGGTTAGGTTAGGTTAGGTAGGTTAGGTAGTCGAAAAACAATTAATTCATGAAAACTTGGCTTATTAGGCAAATCGGGCCTTGCATTGTAGGCTGAGAAGTGCGTTCTGGCTACTAGGTACGACATATATATATATATATATATATATATATATATATATATATATATATATATATATATATATATATATATATATATATATATATATATATATATGTCGTACCTAGTAGCCAGAACGCACTTCTCAGCCTACTATGCAAGGCCCGATTTGCCTAATAAGCCAAGTTCTTATGAATTAATGTTTTTTCAACTACCTAACCTACCTAACCTAACCTAACCTAGCTTTTTCGGCTACCTAACCGAACCTAACCTATAAAGATAGGTTAGGTTAGGTTAGGTAGGGATGGTTAGGTTTAGTCATATATCTACGTTAATTTTACCTCCAATAAATTTTTTTTTACCTCATACATCATAAAATCGGTAGCTTTATCATTTCATACAAAAAAAAATAGAGAAAATTTATTAATTCATGAAAACTTGGCTTATTAGGCAAATCGGGCCTTGCAGGTACGACATATATATATATATATATATATATATATATATATATATATATATATATACATATATATATATATATATGTCGTATGTAGTAGCCAGAACGCACTTCTCTGCCTACTATGCAAGGCCCGATTTGCCTAATAAGCCAAATTTTCCTGAATTAATATATTTTCTCTAATTTCTTATGAAATGATAAAGATGCCTATTTCATTATGTATGAGGTCAATTTTTTTTTATTGGAGTTAAAATTAACGTAGATATATGACCGAACCTAACCAACCCTATCTACCCTAACCTAACCTATCTTTATAGGCTAGGTTAGGTTAGGTAGCCGAAAACGTTAGGTTAGGTTAGGTTAGGTAGGTTAGGTAGT
>NC_091185.1:16074159-16099061 GCF_040958095.1 Procambarus clarkii
CGTGGTGAAGAGGCCCTCCTGTGAGAGTGTGGGACTCCTGTTTTTCTGTTCCCATCACTGAAATACAAGAAAAACAGTAAAAAATTAAATGAAAATATGAAAAAGTAAAAAAGTAAACTATACTCAGGAAATGAACGGTATGGTAAACAAAACAGCTCAATTCCAACATAATTCACACAAAATAGTTAAATCAAAATGAAAATAAATCAAAATCTATAAAAAATCAATTTATCAAGGCAATCAGAAACACTGAAATGGAACTGTAACATATTTAGTATAGTATGTGGGTTCCTCTTACATGCAGCAGATGGAGCTGTTTTGCAAAAAATGCATAGTTTTACCTGTAACAGGTGTGGCATCTATAAGTATACTTCCAAAATGAACGGTATGGTAAACAACACAGCTCAATTCCAATACAATGTTACACAAAATAATTCAATAGAAAATAAAATAAACCAAAATCTATGAAAATCAAATTTATCAATGCAATCGGAAACATTCAAATGGAATTTGTGACATATTTAGTATCGCGTGCATGCTGATATTATGTGCAACAGATGGCGCTGTTTTCCAAGAACGCATATTTTTACCTATCACATAGGTGGAATCAATATAGTAGGTATATAAAAAGACGTTTATATATGAATGGAACGTTGTGTCAAAATTTCAAAGCTATCGGCGAAGAACTTCGGAAGATTACTGCGTGTGCTGGACTTACATCCAACAAATGGCAATGTTTAAAAAAAACAAAACATGATTTCTCCGGTCACAGATAAGGCATGTATATAGTAAGTATATAGAAACACGCGCCTATTCGAATGCAACGTCGTGTCAAAATTTCAAAGCAATCGGTAAAGAGGTTTTGAAGATTTCTCTCACATGAAAACCACATGAAAAACACAGTTTAAAAAAAAAACATGTTTGTTTCCGTCACAGACGTGACACAAATATGTTTAGTATATAAAACCCTGCATAGATGTGAATGGAACATTGTGTGAAAATTTCATAGCAATCGGTGGAGTACTTTCGGAAATTAGCGATTTTGAATAAACGAACATTTCTGTTTTAATTTGTATAGATTGGTGTATACTGGCAGCTGGTTTTCTTTTAAACATGTCTCATTGAATATGACCGCATATTCTGTATTTACTATCTTCTGATTTAGGGCTTCTATCCCCTTAACTATTTTTCTAGCAACAGGACTTAGCTGAAAGAGGAGTTTCCAAACTACTACCAGCCTGGAAACCCACTTCGGCCAATCATCAGGCAGATACCGACACCCACGTACAGACTGGCGAAGCGACTCAACGGCTTGCTGACTCATTATGTACCTTGTGCTTTCAGCCTGAAGTCACCAAAGGAATTTGTTGACTAACTGCGAGGAACATGGGCCACACGGATAAGAGCCTTGTTGGACGTGGAATCACTGTTTACCAACATACCTGTGGATAAAACAATCGGGATGATAGCGGACAGAGAGTATCGTGATCCGGCTTTTACTCCTCTTGACATACCAGAAAACATTCTACGGAAAGTACTCCAAGCTTGTACTAAAGAGGCACCCGTTCTTGAACCCAGATAGGAACATGTATAAGCAAGTAGATGGGGTCACCATGGGTTCTCCCCTAGGTGTCCTGTTTTGCAAACTTCTACATGGTACCATCGAACAAAAGGTCTTAGTCGACATGAACTTGAAACCAGCCATATACTGCAGGTATGTTGACGACATTTTGACACAAGTACCTGATGTCCGACGTCTGCAGGAGCTAAAGGAGGCATTCGAGCAGAATTCTGTGTTGAGTTTCACTTACGAGATGGAGAAGGATGGGAAGCTGCCCTTTCTAGATGTAACAGTCACGGAAAGGGGGTGAAGGCTTCCACACTGCAGTCTACACTAACGAAATAAACATAGGAATGTGCCTCAATGCCAATAGTGACTGCCCAGACAGGTACAAGAGGAGTGATGTCAATGCTAACATCGACAGTGATCTCAGCCACAGCTAAGGATGGAAGCAAGTCAATAAGGAACTCTGTAGGGTAAGGCAGGTCCTAGTCAACAACGGCTTCTCTAATGGTTTTGTAGAAGACATCATAAGAAGAAAGGTAAAACGCCATGCAACCTCTGAAGAGTCAACTAACACAACACATGTACTCCCTATTAGACTATTTTACAAGAACTTCTTCTCGACAACATATAAAACGGAGTAAAGGGCCAAGAAAGATAGTATTGATAGGAACGATATCCACACAGACAAAAAACAGAAAATTATATTGACGATTTTCTATAAAACCAAAAAAAAAATACCAATCTACTCATGAAAAACTCTCCAGACACAAAGCAGAATGCCTTAAAAGAGACCAACGTCGTCTATGCCTTCAAATACCCACTTGGGGACTGTAAGCCGCAAAGAACTCGGTATATAGGCAAGACAACAACGTCTCTTTCCAGGCGATTAACAATGCAAAAGCAACAGGGCTTCTAAAAGGAACACATAATCAGGAACTCACAACCAGACAACCATCAGAGAAGTCTTAACAGACAACACAGAAATCATCGATAGGTTCAGCAATAGCAGGCAGCTCGACATCTGCGAGGCACTACTCATGAAAAAGTCAACACCAGCAATCAACAGCCAATTAATGCACAACTATATTCTACACACTTCAAAACTCCGAACCAATATAGAAGCATCAAGAGGAAGTATGGGCCAATAGGGCCTCTGCAGTTACTTCCATCTAACTAATACTATTGTTTTGTGTTCTGTCTTCCATTTGTCACAAATTTGTTCACCTCATCAAAAACTGTTGCACCATATCACCTCACCCAAGTGCGAGTATATGTAAGACGGAAAAGCGGTTCAGTGTTAGTATAAGTAAAACTCTGTTTAGTGTTTTCAGGTTACAGTTGCATGTGTAAACTAAAGTCTTTGAAAATGTAATAAGTTATTACGAAACGCCTTCAAGTGTTACGTCAGACTAGATATATAAATGAATTTTTGAGAATTGATATTTCAATTACCATCGACAGTCAAAAGAAATATAAGAAATATTGGGAAAATTCGTGATAGAATTATTAATCTCACTTTTTCGGTCATATTTAACAACATATTGTGATGGTAAACGTTGGTGGTCGAGCAGTCTGTAATGCCAGTCACAAAAATATTAAAAAAAAAAGAAAAAAAAAGTTAACTTCAAAAGGTGTCTTCACAGTGTGATAAACTGTAGGATAAAGCAGAGGGAAAAAACATTCAAAAATATTTTGCTTAAAAAATAAATTACTTTAAACAAATTAAAAAATATATAACAATATCCAGGCTTGGCTTTAATACAAAGTATGCAAAACAAACAAGATGAATAATCAAATTTACGTTAAGGTGCAAAATAAAATATGGTGCGGAGTACTGTGAATCACACTAAATAACTCTGTTACCATACTGAGATGTGTCAACAGGTCTACTTAGCAAGAGCACTCAGGAGTAATCTGAATCTTGGAGAGCTTGGTGGCCCTATTTATACAGAATATCGGCCGAACAGATGGCGCTGATGTCTTCTTTTAACTATGAACCGGCTGTTAAACTGCTTGTTACGGAGGGCATGGCCTCCCAGCGACCCAGGTGTGAGGTGGGGTGACGGGCCACGGTGCAAGAGGGGGACTCGTAAACTCTCAAGACGTCTGGAAGTAGTTGTTGTTATTGTTCTTGGCTGCCGTTCTTGATTACATAGAAGTGAATGAGTAGAATAGGCGATAAGGGGGCAGGCCGAATCTCTTACTAGAGATTTTATCTTGACAATATATATATATAAAATATATATATATCTATATAAATAAAATTAGAAATGTTCGTTTGATCAAAATCGCTAATCTCCAAAAGTTCTTCACCGATTGCTTTGAAATTTTCACACAATGTTCCATTCACATCTGAGCAGGTTTTTATATACTTATTATATTGATGTCATGACTGTGACGGAAAAAAAAATATGCTTTTAATAAAAAACTGTTTTTCACGTGGTTTTCATGTGAGAGAAATCTTCGAAACCACTTTACCGATTGATTTGAAATTTTGGCACGACGTTGCATTTGAATAGGCGCGTGTTTCTATATACTTACTATATACATGCATTACCTGTGACCAGAGAAAACATGTTTTTTTTTTAAACATTGCCATATGTTGGATGTAAGTCCAGCACATGCAGTAATCTTCCGAAGTTCTTCGCCAATTGCTTTGTAATTCTGACACAACGTTCCATTCGAATATGCGCGTCTTTTTATATACCTACTATATAGATGCCGCAATCTATGTGATAGGTAAAAACATGCATTTTTGGAAAACAGCGCATCTGTTGCACATAATAGCAACATGCATGCTGTACTAAATATGTCACGAATTCCATTTGAATGTTGCCGATTGCATTAGTAAATTTTATTTTCATAGATTTCGGTTTATTTTATCTTTTATTGAACTGTTTTGTGTGACATTGTGTTGGAATTGAGTTGTGTTGTTTACCATACCGTTCATTTCGTAAGTATAAGTATAGATGCCACACCTGTTACAGGTAAAACTATGCATTTTTTGCAAAACAGCTCCATCTGTTGCATGTAAGAGGAACACACATGCTATACTAAATATGTTACAATTCCATTTCAATGTTTCTGATTGCATTGATAAATTGAATTTTCAAAGATTTTGATTTATTTTCATTTTGATTTAATTATTTTGTGTGAATTGCGTTGGAATTGAGCTGTGTTGTTTACCATACCGTTCATTTCGTGAGTATAGCTTTCTTTTTTACTTTTTAATATTTTCATTTCATTTTCTACTTTTTTCTTATATTTCAGTGATGGGAACGTCAAATCATTTGCTGTTCCCAATTTTCTAATGGGAACATCAGATCATTTGGAAAGACATCAGACGAGGGAGTGGGGAATGGTGGGGATGATAAGGGGACGGAAGCGAGAGAGTAGTAGGAGTAGTATGAAGCCGTAAACACAATATTTTGCCATGGGGAAATATCGTGTTAATAGCACAGGGTTTTCAGGTAAATTTAGAAATATCGTGTTTAGGGTGTCAGGGGTTCCAGGTGAATTTGGCCAGTCACTGATTTGGAATTAAGGAATTCTTATGAGAAAAATAATTTCTGAGATTTTCGAAGTTTGTTAAGAGTTCTTATGGGAGAAATTAAGTAGGAAAATCTTATAGAAAAATTCAGAAAAAAGGGCTAAAATGTTCTTAAGGATTTCTTATGGGGAAAATTCAAATTTTTTCAGAGTTCTTACTGAGAATAAACTCTACGGACAATTTTTTCCTGTTTTCTAAACTGCTGATTTTTTCGAAGACCATTTTCTGAGAATATATTCATAGAAGTTTTGTTAAGAGTTCTTATGATAAAAGTAATTTCCGAGATCATAGAAGATTGTTAAGAGTTCTTATGGGAGAAAATACGTAACAAAATCTTATAGTAAAATTCAGAAAAAGAAGGCCCATATTACCCATCATTTCCAGGTAAACTCTACGGACAACTTTTGCCTGCTTTTTGCCTGCTTTCAAAATCGCACATTTTTTTTCAAAGAGCATTTTCTGAGAATATGTTCACAGAAGTTTTGTTAAGGAAAACAAACATCTTATCCATGACATTTAGTTTTATAAGCATTTAAGACTGAAAATTAGTCAGAACCCAGTTTAAGCTCAAAATTCATCTGAGTCCACTTTGTGAGCAAAATTCGTCAGAGTCCAGTAAAGACCAAAAATTAATCAGAGTCCAGTTTATACCGAAAATTCGCCAGAGTCCACTGTGTCCCCGAAAATATTCAGAGTCCAGTAATGATCGAAAATTAGGCAGAGTCCATAGAAGACCCTAGTTTAACAGAGTCCCCTAAAGACCCAAAAATAATCAGAGTCCAGTTCATTACCTAAAATTAGGCAGAGTCCATTTTCAGACCAATTTTCATCAGAGTCCAGTTTATACCGAGTTCAGTAATGCCCGAAAATATTCAGAGTCCAGTTTGTTCCAGAAAATATTCAGAGTCTGGTTTATACCCAAAAAAATTCAGAGTCCAGTTCATGATCGAAATTAATCAGAGTCCAATTGAAGACCAAAATTTGTTAGAGACCACATTTTCGCTACTAATAGCTAAATTTTAGCCTAATTTTAAACAGTCATACTTCAGATGTAGTAAATCAACCCGAGTCAGTAAGCAAGCTCCAGCTTCCGTTCCCGTCTTAACCCTCTCTCATAACATCTTTACTAACAGTCCAATCACCCTGAAATTTTAAACAGTCATATTTCGTATGTAGTAAAATAAATCATGTTGGCAAGCAAGTTCTAGCTCCTGTCCCCGCCTTAGTTTATCCCCGTAACTTCTTTACTAACAGTCCAATCCCCCTAAAATTTTAAATAGCCATATTTCAAATGTAGCACTATACAACAATTTAGTTACTGAGCTCCAGCTCTCGTCCTCGGCCTTAGTTTCCTCGTGGATCTTCGTTAATAACCCATTAATTTCCATGCAATTTAAACCCGCCATACTTCTAACTGAGTAAGTAAAGATAACACATTTACCGAACTCTAGCTCTTGTCCTCCACATTAGCTCTCTCTCGTATCTGCGTTAATAACCCATCAGTTTTTCCTGAAATTTAAACCCCCCTGTATTTCAGACACAGCAAACAAGATCAAGTCAGTTACCGAGCTCCAGTTCCTGTTCCCCACGTTAGTTCATTTGTACAAGTTCATTAGTAACAGACCAATTTTCCCAAAATATAAAACAGACATACTTCAAACATAGTAAATCAAATCAAAATAGTTAACGAGCTCCAACTCTCGTCCCCCACCTTAGTTCTCTCTCGTATCTTCGTAAATAACCAATAAATTTTCCTGAAATTTTAAATATCCGTATTTCAGACAGTAAATAAAGCCAGTGCATTTACCGAATTTCAACTCTCGTTCCCTGCTTGGCTCATTTAAACATGTTCTTTATTATCAGACCAAATCCCCTGAGATTTAAGATCACTATATTTCTAACGTAGTAAAATAAATCAAGACATTAACCAAGTTTCAGCTCATGTCCTCCACCTTAGTTCAATGTTCATCAAAATTATTTCAGATCAAGCCCCTCTCCAGTCTATCAAAAGTAAACATCATGGCCTTTAATACCCTTTTGTACTCAGATATGTAATATTCACATGGCCATATAACACCTTACCTTCAATACCTTTTGTTTACCCAAGAAAGCAATAATCACATGGTCTAAAATCCCACTGTACCCTTTTCCTCCCTTACCTTCCTTTACCTCCCCCCAACTTATCCAAACCTTCAATAATCCTACTGTATTTATATATTTCTCTATATTCACTGTGTTCTTCGCATTCTTTTCCAGGTTTGTTGTGTTTACTCCATGTTCTACAAATGTTCACAGCATGCTCAGTTCATATTTTTTTCACCAATTTTCTCAATTTTTCTCTGTTTTCTGCCATTTTCCCCGTATGTTCACTATGTTCTTTGTCATGTTTTCATGTACATCATATGTTCTCTGTACAACTTTTATACTCAATGTTCATGTTCTCAATGTTCTTAGCTTGTTCTTCACATGTTCAGTGTTCATTCTTTGTATTCCCTCTGTTCCTTATCATGTCTTCATGTTCTCAGTAAGTTCATATTCCCCTTATGTCCAATGTGTTCATCAGCTTTTCTTACATGTTTTCTTTGTTCCTCGTATGTTCACTGTGTTCATTCCCTCACTTAGTCTCAATTTTTAATGTTCTTTGTTTCTTTAAACCAATTGTTTCTTCCATTCAGTAACTAGTTCTTTGTCAAATATTATCAAGCGCAATACAGTTCCCCAATAAATGTAGTCAGTCACCCAGTTTTATTTGCAAAACTACGTGAAAGTAATTCTCGTAGTCAACTTAATATTTCTTACCATCACTGTTCTTAAGTAAAATAACCATTCTCTTAGCTAAAACTAGTCAAAGGAAACTTTCCAATGCTGTTCATGACTAACTTTATCCATCGTCAAGTAACTGAAAATAGTCTTCTTCATCATTTCTTAACAGCCATTATGTTTCGTTAAGTAAGACAAAATAGCCAAAGATATCTTTCATCGCTGTTCTTAACTGACATTATACTTTGTGGAGCACAAAAAATAGTCTCTGTCATCATATTTTCTTGTCTTTCCTCAACTAAAAATAGTCAAATGGAACATCGTTCTACACTTTTGTAACTAACAGTATACCTCAATGAGTAAGAAAAAAAGTCAAAGATACTCTTCGAGACGCCAAAGACACTCTGTGTGACACCAAAGTTACTCTTCGAGAAATCAAAGACACTCTTCGATACATCAAGGACACAATCAAAGACACACTCAAAATCGTCAAAATACTACTCATGTCCGTAAAAGTTAATCTCAGACATCTTCATCCGTAATAGTTATTACCAGAGACATCTAAAGTTATTCTCAGAGACATCAAAGTTATTCTCAGAAACATTAAAAATTAATCTCAGTCATCAAAGGTATTCTCTAAAACATCAAAAGTTATTATAAGATATCAAAAATTAATCTCAGTACTATCAACGTTGTTCTGTAAGATATCTTCGCTCGTCAAAGTTGTTCTCAGAGTCGTCAAAGTTATTCTCTAAGTCATCAAACTTGTTCTCAAGGTCATCAAAGTTAATCTCTAAGTCATCAAAGTTAATCTCTAAGTCACCTTCATTCATTATAGAAACTTTCCAAAACAGTTTCGTTCATCAAAGTTATTCTCTATGTCATCAAAAGTTGTTCTCTGAGCTATCAAATTCTACTTGTGTTCTCAAAAGTCATTCTCAAAGTCATCAAAGATATTCTCAGAGACATAAAAACCTAGTCTCTAACTCACTTTCGTTCATTAAAGTTATTCTCTGAGTCATCAAAGTTGTTCTCTAAGACATCAAAGTCATTCTCAGTCATCAAAATGTACTCTCATATCCTCAAAGTTAAAATCTAAGTCATAAAAGTTATTCCCAGAGACATTAAAAATTACTCTCAGTCATCAAAAAATTAATCTCAGTCATCAAATGTTATTCTCTAAGTAACCTTTCGTTAATCAGAGAAGCTTTCTAAGACATCTTTGCTAATCAAAGTAGTTCACTAAGACTTCAATGTTGTTCTTCAAGACATTTAAGTTGTTCTGTAAGACATCAAAGTTAATCTCAGAGCTATCAAAGTTGTTCTATAAGATATCTTCGTTCATCAAAGTTATTTTCAGAGTAATCAAAGGTGAGTAATCTAACTCACCTTCGTTCATCAAAAGTTGTTCCCTAAGACACCTTCGTTCATCAAAGAAACTCTCATTCTTAAATCAAGTTATTCTTTAAGACATCAATGTCATTCTCTAAGACATCTTCAGTCATAAAATTTTTCTCCAAAATATAACTAGTTCAGCTTTTCATATCAAACCTGCACGTCTGTTAAATATATTTTCTTAGTCACTTTACCTTAAAACTGTTCTCTGAACAACACTGTATAAACCTACCTAACCTATCCTCCCCACCTAATGTTACTTACCTAACATAACGTTCCTAAACTTAACCTAGCTTACACAACCTAACCTAACTTAACCTAACCTAACTTACCTAACCTATCCTAACTTAACCAACCTAACCTAACTTACCTTACCTTACTACCTATCCTAACTTAACTTACGTAACCTAACCTAACTTAACTTACGTAACCTAACCTAACTTAACTTACGTAACCTAACCTAACTTAACCTAACTTACCTAACCTAACTTACCTGGCATAACCTAACCTAACCTACCCTAACTTAACTAACCTAACCTAAATTACCTTACCTTACCTACCTATCCTAACTTAACTAACCTAACCTAACTTACCTTACCTTACCTAACTTACCTAACTTAACCTAACCTAACTTAGCCTAGCCTAACTTACCTAACCCAACTTACCTAACCTAACTTAACTTGCATAACCTAACCTGACTTAACCTAACCTAACCTAACTTAACTTACCTAACCTATCCTAACTTACCTTACCAAACCTAACTTATCTTACCTATCCTAACTTAACTAACCGAACCTAACCTAGCCTAACTTAACTTGCATAACCTAACCTAACTTAACTTGCATAACCTAACCTAACTTGCATAACCTAACCTAACTTAACTTGCATAACCTAACCTAACTTAACCAATCCTAACATAACGTAAATTACTTAACCTAACTTACATAACCTAACGTACCCAAACTGACATAACTAACTTACCCAGTCAAACTCACGAAAAAAGACATGACCTAACTTACATAAATATTCCTGCTTGTCTTTTGTGTTTCGTCAATCAATGTCACATATTCATTTGTTCGTTTGAATAGTTAATTTTTCAAATGGTCATTTATGCATTTCAAGTGCTATTTTGTTAAAGATAGGGTATTTAAGCATTTCAAAGGATTTGTGTTATATATGGGCATTTACTCGGTTCAAGGGTTATTTTCTCAAATGGTCATTTTGTATTTCAAGGGTCATTTGTTAAAGTTCATCAAGTTGCTCATAAGTTGTTATATTAGTTCTTCTTCTTCCCCCCTTAACCTAACCTCTTTAATCTTTGTGTATTCATTATGTTGGTTACCATTTGTTCTTATTCCCCACCCTTTAACCTAACCTTTCAGATATAGTTTATTTGTTGAATATATTATCCTTTTCCTAACTTTTCAGATGTAGTTTTGTTTCTCCTTTTGTATATTTTTACCCAAACCCACCATCCCACTTAACCTTCATCCCTTCTTGTTTGTTTCACTTTGTTTCTCCTACTCCTTCTCCCCCCTTTTTCTCTCTATCTTGTTCCTTCTATCCCTCCTTTTTCTCTCTATCTTCCTCCTTCTATCCCCCTTTTTCTCTATCTTCATCCTTCTCTCTCTCTTTCCCTCTATCTCTCTTCCTCCACCTCTCTCTCTCTCATTCATTTGCTCCTATGCTCTTACTCTCTCTCTCTCATTCTCTCTCTCTCCTTTGCTCCCATGTTCTTACTCTCTCTCTCTCTCCTTTGCTCCCATACTGTCCTAATCTTCGTTTTCTCAAATCAAATTCAAGCCTTAGTAGATCTATCTCTTAATTACTGTACTTATATTATTACTAAGATAAAGAATGAACTTATATGTGAAAACAAAGTAAAAGAAGGAAAAGAGAACAACTTTGATGTCTTAGAGAACAACATTGATGCCTTAGAGAACTACTTTAATTAGCAAAGATATCTTGGAAAGCTTCTCTGATGAACGAAAGGTTACTTAGAGAATAACATTTGATGACTGAGATTAATTTTTAATGTCTCTGGAAATAACTTTTATGACTTAGAGAATAACTTTTATGAATTAGAGAATAACTTTGATGACTTATAGACTACCTTTGAGGATATGAGAGTACCTTTTGATGACTGAGAATAACTTTGATGTCTTAGAGAACAACTTTGATGACTTAGAAAATAAATTTAATGAACGAAAGTGAGTTAGAGATTACCTTTTGATGTCTCTGAGAATATCTTTGATGACTTTGAGAAGGACTTTTGAGAACATGAGTAGTATTTCATAGCTCAGAGGACAACTTTTGATGACATAGAGAATAACTTTGATGAACGAAGCTGTTTTGGAAAGTTTCTCTGATGAATGAAGGTGACTTAGAGATTAACCTTGATGACTTAGAGATTAACTTTGATGACTTTGAGAAGTAGTTTGATGACTTAGAGAATAACTTTGATGACTCTGAGAATAACTTTGAAGAGCGAAGATATCTTACAGAACAACATTGATAGTACTGAGATTAACTTTTGATGTCTTATAATAACTTTTGATGTTTTAGAGAATACCTTTGATGACTGAGATTAATTTTTAATGTTTCTGAGAATAACTTTGATGTCTCTGAGAATAACTTTAGATGTCTCTTATAATAACTTTTACGTTTGAAGATGTCTGAGATTAACTTTTACGGACATGAGTAGTATTTTGACGATTTTGAGTGTGTCTTTGATTGTGTCCTTGATGTATCGAAGAGTGTCTTTGATTTCTCGAAGAGTAACTTTGGTGTCACTCAGAGTGTCTTTGGCGTCTCGAAGAGTATCTTTGACTTTTTTTTCTTACTCATTGAGGTATACTGTTAGTTACAAAAGTGTAGAACGATGTTCCATTTGACTATTTTTAGTTGAGGAAAGACAAGAAAATATGATGACAGAGACTATTTTTTGTGCTCCACAAAGTATAATGTCAGTTAAGAACAGCGATGAAAGATATCTTTGGCTATTTTGTCTTACTTAACGAAACATAATGGCTGTTAAGAAATAATGAAGTAGACTATTTTCAATTACTTGACGATGGATAAAGTTAGTTATGAACAGTATTGGAAAGTTTCCTTTGACTATTATTAGCTAAGAGAAAGGTTATTTTACTTACGAACGGTGATGGTAGTGACACCATCACCCCCTCCCCCTGCTCAGCCCCTGCCTTCTCTTACCCCTCCCCTCTTCCCCTTCCTCCTCGTCCCCCCTTCTCTTGCCCCTCCTCTCTTCCCCTTTCTCCTCTTCCCCCCATTCTCTAACCCCTCCCCCTCCTTACCCACCTTCTCTTACCCTTTCCCCCTCCTCTTCCCTTTCTCTAACCCCTCCTCTCTCTCCCTCCTCTTCCCCTTCCTCCTCATCCCCCTTTCTCTTACCCCTCCCCCTCCTCTTCCCCTTCATTTCCCCCTCCCCTCTTCCCCCCCCCTCCCCTCTTTCCCCCCTCCTCTTCCCCCTCCTCTTCCCCTCCTCTTTCCCCTCCTCTTCATCCCCCCCTCTTTTACCCCTCCTCTCTTCCCCTTCCTCCTCATCCCCCCCTTCTCTTCCCCCTCCTCTTCCCCTTTATTTTCCCCTCCCCTCTTCCCCCCTCCTCTTCCCCCTCCTCTTCCCCTTCCTCCTCATCCCCCTTCCCTTAACCCTCCCCTTCCTCCTCATCTCCCCTTCCCTTGCCCCTCCTCTTTTCCCCTTCCTCCACATCCCCCTTCTCTTACTCCTCCTCCTCCTCTTCCCCCTCCCGCCTCTTACCTGTACTACTCCTACCCCTGCTATTCTTCCCCCTCCTCTTCTCCTCCATTATCTAATTCCCCCCTTCCCCCCCCCCAGACGTCCTGCTCCTTCCCCCTCCTCCTTTCCTCTCCCCCTTCTTCCTCCTTCCTCTTAGACCTACTCCTTCCTCCTCTTTTTCATCCTCCTTCCTCCTCTGCCTCGACCTCCCCCTCCTCCTTCCTCCTTGATCTCATCCTCCTCCTTCCTGCTCGATCTCCTCCTCCTCCTTCCTCCTCAACATCATTCTCCTTCCTCCTCGACCTCATCCTTCTACCTGGAATTTTTCCTCCTTCCTCCTGTCCTCCTTTCCTCCTTTCCTCCTTGACCTCCTTGACCTCCTCCTTCCTCCTCCTTCTCGACCTCTTCATCCACAACTATCCTACCTTACCAACTCCTCCTTCCTCTTCGACCTCCTACTCCTTCTTTCTCATCGCTCTTCTCCTCCTTAACCTCCTCATTATCATCCTCCTCCTCCTTCATTTTCGCCTTCCTCCTCCTTCCTCCTCGCCCTCCTCCTCCTTCTTTCTCCTCGCCCTCCTCCTCCTCCTTCCTCCTCGCCCTCTTCCTTCCTCCTCTCCCTCCTCCTTCCTCCTCGCCCTCCTCCTCCTTTCTCCTCGCTCTCCTCCTCCTTCCTCCTCGCCCTCCTCCTCCTTTCTCCTCGCTCTCCTCCTCCTCCTTCCTCCTCGCCCTCTTCCTTCCTCCTCTCCCTCCTCCTTCCTCCTCGCCCTCCTCCTCCTTTCTCCTCGCCCTCCTCCTCCTCCTTCCTCCTCGCCCTCTTCCTTCCTCCTCTCCCTCCTCCTTCCTCCTCGCCCTCCTCCTCCTTTCTCCTCGCTCTCCTCCTCCTTCCTCCTCGCCCTCCTCCTCCTTTCTCCTCGCTCTCCTCCTCCTTCCTCCTCGCCCTCCTCCTCCTTTCTCCTCGCTCTCCTCCTCCTTCATCCTCGCCCTCCTCCTTCTTCCTACTCCTTCCTCCTCGCTCTCATCCTCCTTCCTATATGCCCTCCTCCTCCTTCCTCCTCGCCCTTCTCCTCCTTTCTTCTCGCCCTCCTCCTACTTCCTCCTTGCCCTCCTCCTCCTTCCTCCTCGCTCTCCTCCTCCTCCTTCCTCCTCGCCCTCCTCCTCCTTCCTCCTCGCCCTTCTCCTTGCCCTCCTCCCCCTCTTTCTTCTTCCTCTTCGCCCTCCTCCTTCTTCCTCTCTCTCCTCGAACTCCTCCTCCTTCCTCCTCGACCTCCTATTCCTTGTTTCTCGCCCTCCTCCTCCTCCTCGCTCCCCTCCCCCTTCCTCTTCGCCCTCCTACTCCTCATTCCTCCCCGTCCTCCTCCTCCTTCCTCCTTGCTCTCCTCCTCCTTCCTCCTGCTCCTCGCTCTCCTCCTTCCCCTACTTCTTCCTCGACCTCCTCCCCCTCCTCCTTCCTCCTTGCCCTCCTTCTTTCCCCTCCTATCTTCTCGTCCTCCTCCTCTCCCTCCTCCTTCTTCCTTCTCGCCCTCCTCTTTCGCCTCCTTCCTCTTCCTCCTCACCCTACTCCTCCTTCCTCCTCGCTCTCCTCCTCCTCCTCCTTCCTCCTTCCTCCTCGCCCTCCTCCTTCCTCCTCCTTCTTCCTCCTTCCTCCTCGGCCTCCTCCTTCCTTCTCGCCCTCCTCCTCCTCCTTCCTCCTCCTCCTTCCTCCTTGCCTTCCTTCTTCCTCCACCTCCTTCCCCCTCGCCCTTCCTCCTTGCCCTCCTCCTCCTTCTTCCTCCTTGCTCATCTCCTTCTCCTTCCTCCACGCCCTCCTTCTTCCTCGCCCTCCTCCACCACCTTCCTCCACCTTCTTTCTCCTCGCCCTCCTCCTCCTTCCTCCTCGACTTCCTATTCCTTCCTTCCTTCCTTCTCGCCGTCCTTCTTGCTCTCCTCCTTCTTCCTCGCCCTCTTCCTGCTCGCTCTTCTCCTATTTCTTCCTTCCTCTTCGCTAGCCTCCTCCTTCCTCCTTACCCTCCTCCTCCTCCTTCCTCCTCCTCATTTCTCCACGACCTCACCCTCTTACCTGGAATTCTTCCTCCTTCCTCCTCGCTCTCCTTCTCCTCCTCCTTCTTCCTCTTCTTTCTTCCTCCTCGCCCTCCTCCTCCTTTCTCCTCCTCGCCCTCCTCCTTCCTTCTCGTCCTCCTCCTTCCTCCTCTCCCTCCTCCTTCCTACTCGCCCTCCTCCTCCTTCCTCCTCTTCCTCCCTCTTCGCCCTCCTTCTTCTTCCTCGCCCTCCTCCTTCTTCCTAGCTCTCCTCCTTCCTCCTCGCCCTCCTCCTCGCCCTCCTCTTCCTTCCTCCTCGCCCTCCTCCTCCTTCCTCCTCGCCCTCCTCCTCCTTCCTCCTCGCCCTACTCCTCCTTCCTCCTCCTCCTCCTTCCTCCTCGCTCTCCTCGTCCTCATCGTCCTCTTTAACTTCCTCCTCTACCTCATCCTCCTTCCTCCTCTGCCTCGACCTCCTCCTCCTCCTCCTTCCTCCCCGATCTCCTCCTCCTTCCTCCTCGATCTCCTCCTCCTTCCTCTTCGACCTCATCCTCTTACCTGGAGTTCTTCCTCCTCGACCTCTTCCTAAGAAAATGAATAAAAATGATGAATTAACCTTTATTATGATCCTGTTTTATTATAATAAATGTAGAAATTTGCTTTTATATTTCTACATTTACATCAATAAGAGCAATAAAAAACTACGTATATGAAACATTTAAGGTTGTCACAAGGTTTCAATTTTTTTTTTTAGCCAACGTTTCGTGCAATACGTTTTAGAAACTTATTTACATGCACACAAAATTATGCATGTAATGCGTGAAAACAAACGTTGCCCCTACTTTCCAACACTTTCCAGAAACGTGGTGGCAACCTAAAATTGTTTCCTGGGTTATCTGTGACCGGAGAATTTTTTTTTTTTTAAACATCGCCATCTGTTGGTCATAAGAGCAACACACGCTGTAATGAATAGTAAGTTCTTAACAGATTGCTTTGAAATTTTGACAACTTTCCATTCGAATATGCGCGTCTTTTTATACACCTACTATATAGATGCTACCTCTGTGACAGGTGTAACATGCGTTTTTGAAAAACAGCGCCATCTGTTGCACATAATAGCAACATGCACGCTTTACTAAGTATGTCACGAATTCCATTTAAATGTTTCCGATTGCATTGATATATTTTATTTTCATAGATTTCGATTTATTTTATTTTTTATTGAATTATTTTGTGTGATATTGTGTAGGAATTGAGCTGTGTTGTTAACCATACCGCTCATTTCGTAAGTATAAGTATAGATGCCACACCTGTTATAGGTAAAACTATGGTGTTCTTGAAAAACAGCGCCATCTGTTGCATGTAAGAGGAACACACTTGCTTAATATGTTACAATTCCACTTCAATATTTCTGATTGCATTGATAAATTGAATTTTCATAGATTTTGATTAATTTTCTTTTGAATTTAAATATTTTATGGGAATTGCATATGAATTGAGCTGTGTTGTTTACCATACCGTTCATTTCGTGAATATAGTTTATTTTTTTACTTTTTCATATTTTCATTTTTAACTGTTTTTCTTATATTTCAGTGATGGGAACAACAGATCACTTGATGTTCCCAAGTGGTCTGATACGAATATCAAATCATTTAGGAAGGCATCGGATGTGGGAGTGGGGAATGGTGGGGATGACGAGGGGACGGAAGCAAGAGATGGTGGGGAGGACGAGGGGACAAGGGAGGGGGAGGATTTGTGGGGGGGGGGGACAGGAATATATACTAGCAGTTCCCATCCAACACGTGGCCGGGTACTGCTAGCACACATATATATATATATATATATATATATATATATATATATATATATATATATATATATATATATATATATATATATATATATATATATATCTATCTATATATATATATATATATATATATATATATATATATATATATATATATATCTATATAAATAAAAATGTAAATGTTCGTTTGTTCAAAATCGCTAATCTTCGAAAGTTCTTCACCGATTGCTTTGAAATTTTCACACAATATTCCATTCACATCCGAACGGGTATCTATATACATATTATATAGATGTCATGTCTGTGTCACGAAAACACATTTTTTGTTTAAACTGTATTTTTTCATGTGTTTTTCTGGGAGGGAAATCTTCGAAACATCTTTACCGATTGCTTTGAAATTTTGACACAACGTTGCATTCAAATAGGCGCGTGTTTTTATATGCCTCCTATATGCATTATACACCTGTGACAGGAAAAATCCGGCTTTCTATGAAAAACAGCGCCACTGTTGGACGTAAGAGCAACACACTCTGAAATCTCCAAAAGTTCTTCATCGATTGCTTTGAAATTTTGATACAACGTTTCATTCGAATACACGTATGTTTTTATATATCAACTATATTGATACCACACCTGTGACATGTAAAAACATGCGTTTTTGAAAAACAGCGCCATCTGTTGCACGTAATAGCAACTCACGCTATACTAAATATGTTACGATTCCATTAAAATGTTTCCGATTGCATTGATAAATTTAATTTTCTTAAATTTCGATTTATTTTCATTTTGATTCAATTTATTTTGTGTGACATTGCGTTGAAATTGAGATGTTTTGTTTACCATACCGTTCATTTCCTTTGTATAGTTTATTTTTTAATTTTTTCATTGTTTTTCATTTCGTTTTTTATCTGTTTTTCTTATATTTCAGTGATGGGAACATCAGATCATTTGATGTTTTTAATTTTCTGATGGGATCATCAGATCGTTTGGGAATGCATCGAACGACGGAGTGGGAAATGTTGAGGAGGACAAGGGGACGGGAGTGGGGGATTTTTGGGAGAACGAGAGGACAGGGGAGGGGGTAATAGTGGGGAGGACGAGGGGATAGAGGAATGGAGAATGGTGGGGAGGACAAGGGAACAGAGGAGTGGGGGGCTGATGGAAAGGACGAGGGGACGGGGGAGGGGGGAATGGCAGGGAGGATGAGGGGATGGGAGAGTGGAAGATGGTGCGGAGGAGGGGACGGGGAGTGGGGAATTGTTGGGAGATAGAGGGGACGGGTGAGTGAAGAATGCTTGGAAGGATGAGGGGACGGGGCATGGGGAATGGTGGGGAGGACTGGGGGACAGGGAAGGTTGCTGTGGCTCAGCAACGCGCATGTGTTGCTGAGCCACAGCAACGCGTGGCCGGGTACAGCTAGTCATGAATAAATATCTTAACGATGTTCCCTGAGTGGACTTCCTTCATGGGCGTCTCTGGACGTCCCCCTAATGAGTACCACGCTGATAAATATTAATCCTAAGACTTAAATCTCATAGCATTAGTTATAATTTACCAAAGTTGCCTTAGTTAATGCATTGGCATTTATTAAAACCAATAAACACATTAGTGAAAATCTCTTATTAAATTAAATAAATACAATTTCTCGCTTCACGCTGGCGAGGGATGATGGGAGTCGCCATAATCAAGCTGAGAATGAACAAGACGCCACAACACCCTGGCTGATGCGCCTCACGTCTCCTCCAGTGTTTTTCTAAATATAAGGAACTGTTAGCTTAAGTTCTTCCAGAATTACCCATTGAAGTTCCTAAGACTAAACAAAATAGTTAATCAGGACAATAACGCGCTATAACCATTAAGAGTGTTGTAAATTGCACCAGCTGAGCTGGATGCCGCGTGTACCAGCCCACCAACTACAAAATACTGAGTTCATAATGAACACATGGTCGGCTCAAGACGGCGCTATGACCACCCGGGAACCTATTATTAAGTATAATTAAGCCAGTTTGATGTTCTTAAAATTGATGTCTATATCAAAATATGTCCTTTAACTATTATCCCCTAACGTCTTGGTCAATATTGGAGTCTTTACCCCAAACAAATAAGTTATATGTAGACCCTGTGCACTAATTTATTGTGTTGATATTAAATTGGATTGCAACTACTTAGAAATGTTTACAATCAAATATAATTATTATTATAAAATTTTCAGATCATTAGGCTAGGCTATAATTGGCTGACAATTCGTGGATTTGATCGCATGCACCCTTACTTCACATACGAACAGCTCTAACGTACTTCCCTTTTTCCTTGTTTATGCACTTGTGTAAAGTGTATTCCCTCCATGATGTTTTTAAATTAAATCTCTCTTCAAAAGTATCAAACAAGTTAAAAGAAACAAAAAATTATACTATATTTTATTTTCCATGAAGGAATTAATAACAGGTATACATAATAACAATGTAATATTATTGTGTACAATAGTGTTCTGAACAATTTACAGCCTGTGCAATTTTCAGCTGAAAGCCGCCGTTCCCTAGATATCGCCCATTTCCCTGTATTAGTCAATGTTGGTCTGGTAGCCATCTTCGCGGCAATATTAGCAAAAATTTCCACATACCAGAATCGCATAACTGTCCCAAAAATCATCTCAGGGCAACACATCAGTGAAATATTTGAAAAGATTACGAGAGTGTGCCGCCGCACCTTGGGGAGGCGGTGGCTGAGCGGACAGGGCACTGCACGCGTGATCCTGTGGTCCCGGGTTCGACCCCGGGCGCCGGTGAGAAACAATGGGCAGAGTTTCTTTCACCCTGATGCACCTGTTACCTAGCAGTAAATAGGTACCTGGGAGTTAGTCAGCTGTCATGGGCTGCTTCCTGGGGGTGGAGACCTAGTCGAGGACCGGGCCGCGGGGACACTAAGCCCCGAAATCTTCTCAAGATAACCTGACATATGCAATAGGTAACAAATGGGTGAATGGCATTACATAGGGATACCTGGTTGATGGGGTTCTGGGAGTTCTTCTACTCCCCAAGCCCGGCCCGAGGCCAGGCTCGACTTGTGAGAGTTTGGTCCACCAGGCTGTTGCTTGGAGCGGCCCGCAGGCCCACATACCCACCACAGCCCGGTTGGTCCGGCACTCCTTGGAGGAATAAATCTAGTTTCCTCTTGAAAATGTCCACGGTTGTTCCGGCAATATTTCTTATGCTTGCTGGGAGGACGTTGAACAACCGCGGACCTCTGATGTTTATACAGTGTTCTCTGATTGTGCCTATGGCACCTCTGCTCTTCATTGGTTCTATTCTACATTTTCTTCCATGTCGTTCACTCCAGTACGTTGTTATTTTACTGTGTAGATTTGGTACTTGGCCCTCCCAAGGGCCAAGGGATATTGATAAGGCAGTGAATGTATCAGCATAGAGAGTTACATGTTGGCATGTCACCAGGTGTTCACACCCGAACTGAGCTCCAGGTGACTCGGTCTTCCTCTGTGGCCCCTTGTCTCTCTGGAATGTGTTTACTATTATCATGACCCTGACAGGCCATGCAGGAGAGACTCTGCCCCCCGGGAATGGCCTTTCTCCCCTACGACCTGCCGCCCGCTGGCTCTGGCTACAACCTGACAGTCCAGGGCTACACCTGCTCCAGCCAAGCATGGATACTCACACAGCAAAGCTTGAACAAGACTGGTGAGTAAGACTACTCTTGCATACCTTACTGACACTCTGGTACAGACCTGCATGCTTTAATGACTTTGGTAGAGATCTGCATGCTTTAATGACTTTGGTAGAGATCTGCATGCTTTAATGACTTTGGTAGAGATCTGCATGCTTTAATGACTTTAGTAGAGACCTGCATGCTTTAATGACTTTGGTAGAGATCTGCATGCTTTAATGACTTTGGTAGAGATCTGCATGCTTTAATGACTCTGGTACAGACCTGCAGGCTTTAATGACTTTGGTAGAGATCTGCATGCTTTAATGACTCTGCTACAGACATTTCTGTACGCTGTGACTGCACTCTGCAAGGCTACATGTGTACACATTGCCTGCACTGAGGTAAGGCCTCACCTTGACACATTAATGACACTTAGGTACAATTAATAATTAATTGTGTCGGGGGACATGCAGCCAGTATATACACACACACAGAACATGTTAGGCTTATATCGAGGTTCCCCCTGGGTCGAATTACTGACTCTTGGCAGGATGCAACCCCCCCCCCCCCAATCTGACTAACGCATGGGTACCTATTTACGGCGATGTGGACAGGGACATGAGGTGAAAGGAAACGCGCCCAACCATTTCTGTGCCGCTCGAGATTCTCGACTATGAGACGAGAATGAACCCAACTGTACTACTGGGACCCGTCAAGGTATGGCTAAACCTTGACACATTAATGAGACTCAAGTAAGGCCATACTTTCACACATTACAGGGCCTCACATATGGACACACCTACATTCACCAAGAACAATTTGTACTACCACACCTGCACACACATACACAAATCTGTATTTCTAAAACGGCACTTAACATGAACAATCAGTACAATCACAAGTACACTCACCAAAAACAATAAGAACTATCACGACTGCTGATACAATATCAACGCTTTCTATGGAGGGAGGTGTGGTGATATCGACGCAATCTGTGGATCAGCACTCCACCTCCAAGGCATTAAGTGAGACGAGGACAACGCCATCTGTGGGCAGAAGTGTGGCATTTGTGAAAGGGTCCTGTTTGGAACCTCAGTTAGAAAGTAAGGTCGATGATGATGACCTCTAGTAAGTGAAGTAACGTTATCAAAGCCATCTATATTGTACATTCGATTATATCTCACAGTTCCCCGGTGAAAAGCTGCCATCCTATGTTTTCCTTGTATGCTTTCTCCGCCTCCGAATATATACAAGATAAGACACCCATTAGAGCGAGCCTTGAAGTGGGTAAAGCTGAAGAGAAGCCGGTGAGAGGAAATGCTGAAGTTGTAGAGAAAGAGCCAGTTCTTAACCAAGATGCATACCAGGGAATGACGATGCTAATGAAGTCCTTGGTGGCGAGGCGAGAGGAGGGTCTTCAAGGCGGCTTGTGGCGGTATTCCTGACGGTGGAGATGAAGTCTTGATTCTTGGTTGATATTCTAAGTGTATGCTTTCTGTCTGGCTAATAACTTTTATGTCCACAAAGATGACGTGAAGAGTCTATTGCGCTATGGCAATCAGTTCACCTCGGGCAGTCCCAAACTCCTGACAAGTTGCCGCCGTTGGTAGTAAGCAATGTGTTAGCTGTTGTACTTGTGCAATGTTATGTGGACTGATGTACCCGGGATTTAGCCAAGAGGGTACGACAAGACGACGACAATACGACAACAGTGGCAGTCTGCTGAGAAGTGCTGCTACTGTGTAGCTAGAGGCTTCTGCCAGGGGTGTTAAAAAACCCTGGAAATGATTATTAGTGACCCTTGTCAGCGTGAAGCTGAAGCTGTCTGCCAGTGTGTTTCTGGAGAGCATATGTGGGGTACTTGGACATTGTGACGATACGGTGTGGGACTGGTCCATGTTAAGGAAGGTGAACTTGCCGGAGACTACCATTGAGCGTGGACGACGTATACTTGAAGATAGTGGAATCACCGCGTTTTGAAGAACACTGCAGATATATTTCACACAGGACACACAGTGTCCTGTGTGAAAGACACTGTGTACATAAGTGCAGTTATACTTTGATAGATAACATATTGGTGAAGGTGTTGCGTCTTGTTTACCCCCTTTATTCCTTGCTCTATTACTTGCTACCGCCAACTCTTGAGAACTTACCATTGACTTTTGGTAGGATCATAGAAGAAGAGGTTCTAATCCCATAAGCAGAAAGAACCTGGGTTACTGGCTCAAGCAGGCCGTAACAACCGCACTAACCAAAACAATCTGAACTACTTGCCACGTTGTGGGCCATTAAATTACCACACTTATCAGAGGGGTGATAATTAAAAAAAAATACAACTAGCAGACACCCCCAGGCTGCCACCACAATTATGCCAGCACCCTCAATAAGGAATCACCCGGACTCGTATTTAATTGTGGAAAAGTATCGCGTCTCTGATATGAGAACCACAGGCTTAGTCAATCAACTGTCATCATGTGTTTACACACGACCTGAGCTACAGGTGAGTCAATCATCCCCTCGCGTTACTCTGCTGTCTTCTCAAACTGTCCCCTTGTTATCTCTCTCCATTATTTAACTGCCATGTCGACGTTATCACCTCTCATTGAAAACCCCTAAAGGGACAAGAGGAAACAAATATTTTAAACATGCAGTATTTCAAAGAAATGTAGTAAATCGAAACAATGCCTTGGACGAGGTCCTCAGCTCCCTCCCGTTTATAGGCCACAGTCTCATCAGCATTACACATAAAATAACTCTGATTGTCTTTGCACATATATCTCAGGCTAACAGATTAGATTCTTTCCCCAGTAACATAAGCCTCTGCTTGCTGTACACATCACATAACATGAATATACATCTCAATAAACACACAATTATCAAAAAGTATGGCATAATATCAGCACTATAAACTCATCAAATTGTCCTTCACATCAGTTATATCAAACCAGCAAATATAAATAGATTCACTCCTCAGAAACGTACTTAACATTTTTGTCAACATCAATAATCACTACCTCACTAACCACTGTTCCTCCTTGGTTTCTCCTTGTGACAAATTATGCTCTACACTAGGCTACTCTTCTAGTCTTAATTAATATTGCAGAATAAGAATCCTTTAATCACCACCACAATGTCAAAGTACATATCAATATAAAAACAGATGTACACTCTCACCTCCGTTCACTGAGTCACATATACAATTACAAAGGAATCTCATAAACAACCAAATAAAGATGACAAATGATCTCTGGTGGATCACAACTGTGGATCAATCCTCCTTTACTCTGGGTTGATCTCTGCCGAATAATTCTCTACAGATCAGTAGTACCACTACCAAGGGACTGGTCATCAGATGAAACTAGCTCTTGTTTGCTACCACACGAACCTGTAATTATTCATGTAACAAAATAATCCTCCTTTACAAACAATTAGAAAATAAATTAAACAAATCTTTCACATGACTCCACACACACAGATTAGGGTGGTATCTGGCAACCCCCGCACTATCAAGTGAACTCCTCGCAGTGAGCGAAGCCACTCTCTTCTCTCTCCACTCGGTTAGTTGTTCACTAACCGTCGTTAGTTGTTCATTAACCGTCAGCCAGCGAGCATCCGCCTTACGTGTCACTATCATGTTATTATTATCTCTCAATTCCCCAATATTACTTCTTATTCACTATAAACATAGTTTGTTAATCACTGAGCATTACTATAAATCTCTGAGCACTTCTCACCGAACATAGCACACAAAATGCTCCTACCGCTCAATCGTGAGGCGATGATGCTTTTCTCCTGAGATCAAGCCACACCTAGACTGGTGTGCCTGTAGACGTGACGAGGCCCCCATGTATGCCCGTCCTACACAGCTATAATTGTAGTAGCAATTGTATTCTTAATTATTTATTTATAAAAGTTTGCCTCTCAAAATAAATTAAATTTATAAAATGTTTTTAATTTAAATGTTATCCATCCCAGTTGATATTTCCACACCCTATGGTACCCCCCTCCTCTCTCTCTCTCTCTCTCTCTCTCTCTCTCTCTCTCTCTCTCTCTCTCTCTCTCTCTCTCTCTCTCTCTCTCTCTCTCTCTCTCTCTCTCTCTCTCTCCCCCTCTCTCTCTCTCTCTCTCTCTCTCTCTCTCTCTCTCTCTCTCTCTCTCTCTCTCTCTCTCTCTCTCTCTCTCTCTCTCTCTGTCGCTCTCTCTCTCTCGCTCTCTCTCTCTCTCTCGCTCTCTCTCTCTCTCTCTCTCGCTCTCTCTCTCTCGCTCTCTCTCTCTCTCTCTCTCTCTCTCACTCGCTCTCTCTCTCTCTCTCTCTCTCTCTCTCTCTCTCTCTCTCTCTCTCTCTCTCTCTCTCTCTCTCTCTCTCTCTCTCTCTCTCTCTCTCTCTC
>NC_091185.1:16099561-16137061 GCF_040958095.1 Procambarus clarkii
CTCTCTCTCTCTCTCTCTCGCTCTCTCTCTCTCTCTCTCTATGGTACCACTTCCTTACCCTATAGTACTGCTTCCTCCCTCACACTATGGCACACCTTTCCTCACCCAGTGGTACCCCTTCCTCCTTCACCCTATGGTACCACTTCCTCCCTCATCCTATGGTACTCCTTCATCCCCATATGGTATCCCTTCATCCTCACTCTGTTGTATCCCTTTGCCCCTGTCCCTATGGTTCTCTTTCGTCCTCACCTCATGGTACCCATTCCTCCCTCACTCTATGGTATCCTCTACTTCCTCTCCCTGTGATACTTCCCTTCCTCAATAACCCCACGGTTCCCTTTCTTCCCTAACCCTATGGTTTCCCATCTTCCCTCACCCAACAGTACCCCTTCTTCCCTCACTCTATGATAACCTTTCCTTACCCTATGGTACCACTTCCTCCCTCACCCTATGGAACGCCTTTCTTTATGACCCTATGGTTACCTCCGTCCTCACTCATGCTCATAGTGCCCCTTCCTAAATTACCCTATGGTATCCATTCCTCCTTCACCCCATGGTACCCATTCCTCCCCTCACCCGAAGGTTCCATTTCTTCCCTTACCCTATGGTACCGATTTCTCCCTCACCTTGCGGGAGAATCACCGTTCCTGAATCACCTTCTGGTATCCATCCCACCATCAATATACTAATACACCAGACTTCTCTTCCACCCTGGACAAAACTCACTTCTCAGACTGCCGGATGGTCCTCATGTTCAATACGGGTCTATATGGATACGACTACTCTGACTTGTCTGGCGTCGGACCCTTCGACTGGGTGTTCCAGCAGTGCCTGACTCACCCCTGCGCGTCTGTGACCTGCTACAACCCAGGTCAGTGTTTGCTCTTTCGTCTTTCTTTCCGATGATTTATCCAAATGAGTGAGTTAAAGAGAAAACTGCCACCAAGATATCACGTGTAATCATTACTACAGGGGAGGACATTAGGACACCTTTCTACCCGAAAAGGAATTGAATGGAAAGGGTCACATATTAAGAGATAAAATCTCGCAACAAAGAAATATTACGATCTTGTGTACACACACACACACACACACACACACACACACACACACACACACACACACACACACACACACACACACACACACACACACACACACACACACGCACACACACACGCACACACACACACACACACACACACACACACACACACACACACACACACTAAGCAATAGGAAGCAGAGAGTTATAGTGAGGGTGAGACCTCAGAATGGCGTGAAGTCACCAGTGGAGTCCCACAGGGCTCTGTGCTTGGACCTATCCTGTTTCTGATATACATAAATGATCTCCCAGAGGGTATAGACTCATTCCTCTCAATGTTTGCTGACGACGCCAAAATTATGAGAAGGATTAAGACAGAGGAGGACAGCTTGAGGCTTCAAGAAGACCTGGACAAGCTGCAGGAATGGTCGAACAAATGGATGTTAGAGTTTAACCCAAGCAAATGTAATGTAATTAAGATAGGGGTAGGAAGCAGGAGACCAGATACAAGGTATCACTTGGGAGATGAAATACTTCAAGAGTCAGAGAGAGAGAAAGACCTGGGGGGTTGATATCACGCCAGACCTGTCCCCTGAAGCTCATATCAAGAGGATAACATCAGCAGCATATGCCAGGTTGGCTAACATAAGAACGGCCTTTAGAAACTTGTGTAAGGAATCTTTCAGAACATTATATACCACATATGTCAGACCAATCCTGGAGTATGCGGCTCCAGCATGGAGTCCATATCTAGTCAACCATAAGACTAAACTGGAAAAGGTTCAAAGGTTTGCCACCAGTCTAGTACCCGAGCTGAGAGGTATGAACTACGAGGAGAGACTACGGGAAATGAACCTCACTTCGTTGGAAGACAGAAGAGTTAGGGGGGACATGCTAAAGAGTTTGTCTTTGTCCACCCTGTCCACATTCAAGATTCTCAAGGGAATCGACAAGGTTGATAAAGACAGGCTATTTAACACAAGGGGCACACGCACTAGGGGACACAGGTGGAAACTGAGTGCCCAAATGAGCCACAGAGATATTAGAAAGAACTTTTTTAGTGTCAGAGTGATTGACAAATGGAATGCATTAGGAAGTGATGTGGTGGAGGCTGACTCCATACACAGTTTCAAGTGTAGATATGATAGAGCCCAATAGGCTCAGGAACCTGTACACCTGTTGATTGACGGTTGAGAGGCGGGACCAAAGAGCCAGAGCTCAACCCCCGCAAGCACAACTAGGTGAGTACACTCGTAATTCTGTGGCCCGGGTTCGATTAACGGTCAAGGCAGAAACAAAGAGAAACAAATTTTCTTTCACCCTGAATGCCCCTGTTACCTAGCAGTAAATAGGTACCTGGGAGTTAAACAGCAGTTACCGAGCTGCTTTCCGGGGATGTGCGTACTCACCTAATTGTACTCACCTAATTGTGCTTGCGGGGGTTGAGGTTTGGCTCTTTGGTCCCGCCTCTCAACTGTCAATCAACTGGTGAACAGATTCATGAGCCTACTGGGCTCTATCATATCTACATTTGAAACTGTGTATGGAGTCAGCCTCCACCACATCACTTCCTAATGCATTCCATTTATTAACTACTCTGACACTGAAAAAATTCTTTCTAACGTCTCTGTAACTCATCTGGGTACTAAGTTTCCACCTGTGTCCCCTTGTTCGTGTTCCACCCGTGCTAAAGAGTTTGTCTTTGTCCACCCTGTCAATTCCCCTGAGAATTTTGTAGGTGGTTATCATGTCTCCCCTTACTCTTCTGTTTTCCTGGGATGTGAGATTCAGCTCCTTTAGCCTTTCCTCCTAGCTCATTCCTCTCAGTTCCGGGACGAGTCTGGTGGCATACCGCTGAATCTTCTCTAGCTTTGTCTTGTGTTTAACTAGGAATGGACTCCAGGCTGGAGCTGCATACTCCAGGATTGGTCTTACATAAGTGGTATACAGGGCTCTGAAAGATTCCTTACACAAGTTTCTGAAGGCTTGTACTTATGTTGGCCAGTCTAGCATATGCCGCTGATGATATTCTTTTGATGTGGGCCTCTGGGGACAGGTTCGGTGTGATATCAACCCCCAGATCCTTCTCTCTATTTGACTCTTGCAGGATTTCCCCTCCCAGATGATACCTTGTGTTCAGCCTCCTGCTCCCTTCGCCTAATTTCATCACCTTACACTTTCCTGAGTTGAACTTTAGCAGACATTTTCTAGACCATTCCCTCCAGTTTATCCAGGTCATCCTGTAGTCTCTGTCTATCATCATCCGTCTTGATTCTTCTCATAATTTTTGCATCATCAGCAAACATAGAGAGGAATGAATCTATACCCTCCAGAAGATCGTTTACATATATTAGAAACAGGATGGGTCCCAGTACTGAGCCCTGTGGGACTCCGGTGGTGACATCTCGCCACTCTGATGTCTCCCCCCTCACCGTTACTCGCTGTTTCCTGTTGCTTAAGTACTCCCTTATCCACTGGAGCACCTTCCCTTTTACTCCTGCCTTTTGCTCCAACTTTTTTAAGTCTTTTATGGGGTACTGTGTCAAAGGCTTTCTGACAGTCCAGGAAAATGCAGTCTGCCCACCCTTCTCTTTCCTGCCTAATTTTTGTTGCCTGGTCATAAAATTCTATTAAACCTGTGAGTCACGTTTTACCATCCCTGAACCCATGTTGGTGGTGCGTTACAAAGTTATTTCCCTCCAGATGCTCTACGAGCCTTTTCCTCACGATCTTCTCCATCACCTTGCATGGTATATAAGTTAAGGAAACTGGCCTGTAGTTCAGTGCCTCTTGCCTGTCACCCTTCTTGTATATTGGGACCACGTTAGCTGTCTTCCAACTTTCTGGTAAGTCTCCTGTTTCCAGTGACCTGTTATACACCATAGAGAGTGGCACACTTAGTGCTTCTGCACCTTCCTTTAGTATCCATGGTGAGATTCTGTCAGGCCCAACAGCCTTTGTCACATCCAGATCCAACAGACACCTTTTGACCTCATCACTGGTGAGGTCAAATTCCTCCAAGGTTGCTTGGTTTGCCACCTCCTCATTTAGTGCAGAGGCTTCTCCTTGTTTTATTGTGAAGACCTCTGGAATCTCTTGTTGAGTTCTTTACACACCACCTTGTCATTCTCTGTGTATCTGTTCTCCCCTTTTCGCAGCTTCATCGACTTGTTCCTTCACTGCTGTTTTCCTCCTGATGTGGCTGTGGAGCAGCTTTGGTTGGGTCTTGGCTTTACTCGCGCTGTCATTTTCAAACTGTCTCTCTGCTTCCCTCCTCACTCTGAGGTACTCATTTCTGGCCCTCTGGTATCTCTCCCTGCTCTCTGGTGTTCTGTTATTTCTGTAGTTTCTCCATGTTCCTTTACTCAGTTGTTTTGCTACCTTGCATTCCTGGTTGAACCATGGGTTTTTCTATTTTTTTCGTTTTTCTCCTTTTGGACGGGGATAAACCTGTCTGCAGCTTCCTGGCACTTCTGGGTGACAAAATCCATCATGACCTGCACATTCTTGTCTCTAAGTTCTGTTTCCCATGGTATTTCCCTGAGGAAGTTCCTCATCTCGTCATATTTTTCTCTTCGGTAATTCAGTCTTTTTCCCTCCGATCCCATCCTTGAATAGGTTATCCCTACCTCCACCAAGTACTCAAAGGTCAGTACACTGTGGTCACTCATTCCTATGGGGGCTTCAACTTTGACTTCCCTTATTTCTGACTCATTCAGGGTGAATATCAATTCGAGTCTAGCTGCTTCATCATTGCCTCTCACTCTTGTGGGTTCCTTGACATACTGGCTCAGAAAATTCCTTGTTGCCACTTCCAAGAGTTTAGCTCTCCACGTATCTGCACATCCATGTGGGTCCCCATTCTCGCAGTCTATCTTTCCATGATTAAGAGTCTTGAGCCATTCCTGCAGGCAACTGAAGCTGCTCTCTCTATTATATTAATAGTTGTCATGTTGTTCCTATCAAACTCCTGTCTAGGTCTTCTGTCATTTAGGGGAGGGTTGTAAATGACTGCCACTATTATCTTAGGTCCACCCATTGTTATAGTTCCTGTTATGTAATCTCTGAATCCGTCACAGCCCGGAATTTCCACCTCATCAAAATTCCAGTCCTTCCTTATGAGCAGGGCCACTCCTCCACCTCCTCTCACTTCCCTCTCTTTCCTTACTATATAGTAGTCCTTTGGAAACACACCATCTGTTATGACTCTTGACAATTTTGTTTCCGTTAGTCCTATTACATCAGGGTTTTCTTCTTGTGCCCTTTCTGCCAGTTCACTTGCTTTATTGGTAATCCCATCAATGTTTGAGTACATTACCTTGAAGCTCACTTTCTTATATCCAATTTCACCCTCACTCCCCAAAAGTGTAGGAATTTGTTCCATGGTCATTGCTACTTGGGTATGCTCATCTTCCTGTGAGGTAGTTGCCAGGGGTTCAGGGGGAGGTGGAGTCGCTAGGGGGGCCCTAGGGGGGGCCCTAGATAGGGGGGCCCTAAATAAGGAGGGCCCTAGATAAGGAGGGCCCTATTGGGTGGTGGGCTGGGGGTGTTGCATTTCCCCCTGGGGTTCCCCACTCCCCTCTGGGATTGCTGGGTTGGAGGCTGAGGTTCCCTGGCTCCCTTCCCTCTCCTTGCGCCTTTTCCTTGCATCTGCTGCCCTTACTATCTCGTCTCTGGTCATGTCCCTCTGAACATATACCTCTTTGTAGTTCCGTGCATATCTCAGTTTGCTCTTCTTTACTAGGATGTTCTCTTTGAAGTCCTCGCTCTTGAATACTACCTTGATCAATCTCTTTTTGTCTCTGTTGTACTAGCCAATCCAGAAAAACTGTTCTATGTCTCATTCAGCCCCTTCCATTCCTATCTCCTTTAATATCCCTGCCACTGCAGCTTTGTCTTAAGTCCTCGATTCCTCCCTTGTGGAGCCCTCTTGTTCCTTCACACCTACCACTACTACAGCTCTTTTCCTTTCCATTAGCTGGCTTGTGCATCTAGCTGCCTCCTGTGAGGTTACTGCTTTCATTACAACTTCCTTGACTGTGGACATTACTCCTGGGCTCTTCAGTATTTCAGCAAAGGTTGGGCCAATTGTAGGGGTCCCTACCATTGCTACATCGCCTGGTACCTGTGGGCTGGTTGCCTGGGCCAGAGTCTGATGAGGGCCTGTTTTTAGGCTTTTTATCTCCTCTTGTGCTGCACTTAGTTCTATCTGCAGCTTACATATAGTTTCCTTCAGGTCCTTCAATTCCCCACTGACTTCCTTCCATGCCTTAGCAATCATCTCCTTGTATGACTCGTCCAGTCCCTCTCCTCCAGCTTCATTCTGTTGTTTTACCATCCCGCTTGACCTGTGTGTCTGTGTGTGTGTGTGCGTGTGTGTGTGTGTGTGTGTGTGTGTGTGTTTATTGTGGGGGTGGCACGGTGGGGGGTGGGGCTAACTGGTGGAGGGAGAGGGAGAGAGGGAGTGAAAGGGAGAGGGGGAGTGAAGGATAGTGAAAGGGAGTGAGGGAGAGAGAGGGAGAGGGAGAGCAAGGGAGAGAGGAAGAGAGGGAAATAGGCAGAGCGGGGGAGAGAGGAAGGAGGGCAATCAGGTGGGTGAGGGATTGAAGGTCAGTCCCAGGGGTGTGGGGTGAGGTTGGCGGTAGGCTGGTTTGTGCATGCGTGTGTGTGTGACGGTAACGCGTTGGTGTTCGGCTGTTTAAGGCTAGGGGTATGGCCTCGTCACATAGTTATAAAAAAAAATAGAAAAACTGGAACTTCGTCTGTGGTAAGGTAAGGAGAAGACACACAAAACACAAGTAAATTTTAACAATGAAATTTTAATTACGTTAATTAATCAAAACATGAAAAAATGGACAAACAAATTCTTATAATAAAATCAATCAATCAAAATAATAAGAATAATTAAATGACACAATGAAAAGTTACGTTAAGATAAAATAACAAGAAGTGCAACACAGAAATAATTGGGAAGGTGCTGGAATATTGGCTTTAAGCTATCACCTCTCTCAGTACACGCTAACGTCTAGCTGGGAGGAGTGATAACCACGAAAGCACTGAACATTCTGAGGTCTGAGGTCGTGGTGACCCCAGACATCAAGTAGTATGGGGGGGGGGCGAGTGCAGGTGCAGCCAGACCGGCGACCAATCAGCGGGGCCGGTAGCGATCAACGAGTAGTTTGGCGGTTTGAGTCTGAACAGGTGTCTCTGGCTGCAACGTTTTGCGCTCTGGCAAGCCTTGCTGGTGTTGTTGTCGTTGTTGGACATTTCTTCCATAGTAGTTTTATATAACCACAACGACGTAATTGTGGAGGGAAGAGCAGGCTCAATCTCTTGAAGGAGATTATCGTCACAACTCTCCCCCGAAGCCTGCGGTTCTGGAAGAAGTACGTCGTTATGTGGTGGAGTAATGGATGGAGTCGCTTCTACTTCATAAACTCTGGAGAGATCATGGGCTAGGATGTTGTCAGACTCTTGGTATAGCGTGTCTCCAGGTTGAATTTCTGCAGTTAGCAAGCCCATAGTAGAAGACGTTGAGATGAGAAGTGGGCGTGCTGCAGGAGGTGTAGGGTGGTGTGGTCCGTGTTGATGGTGGACCGAGCACTTTTCAGGTGTGGAGTGAAGTGCTGAAGCTTCAGGATGAGGAAGAGTAGCTCCTTGCCAATTGTTCCGTAGATCCTTGTAGCAGTAGTCGCTGACAGGTGTATTCTTCTCGCCTCGTTGCTGCATCACGACACCACCAACGTCGGTACCCCTAGCGTCGACATGGAGGATGAAGGGTTTATCTGACGAGGTGAGAGTGGAATTAGAAGAGGGCAAAGGAGCACGATTATTATCCTGAAAGCATTTGGGAAGATCATTAAGGATTTCGGAATTAGAAAGCGCTGACTCCTTGTCAGTGCTTTCGGGAGGAGAAGCTGGGAAGGTCTCACTGTGGATGTAGGGTTCTGTGAAGGTAGAACAATTAGTCAAGACAGTGGGAGGAGTACCATTATATTGCTTCAGGAGGTTGACGTGGCACAGCTGGGTCTTCCGCCGCCTATCTGGAGTCTCTATGACGTAGTTGTTGTTGCTTCTGCACTCTTTGACGCAGTAGGGTCCTGAAAATCTGTTTTGTAAAGGTGAACCTGGGATAGGGAAATAGGCAAGGACGAAGTCTCCTGGCTTGAATTTTCTTACTTTGCTGGTCTGGTCGTAATGAGTCTTCATTCTCACCTGGGCTTTCAATAGATTATCATGGGCAAAGCGGTGGACTCTCTCTAGAATGTGTTGAAGGTTTTGAAGAAACTGGGGCACATTCTGATGCTCACTGAAGGTGGCATCTCTGAGAGAATCTTTGAAAGCCTTAAGGGGAGTACGGCACTTACGGCCGTAGAGCATCTCATAAGGAGATACTCCTAGGGACTCATTGGGGAGACTTCTGAAAATACACATTATTAGGTCAATCTGCTTATCCCAATCCTTTGAGGTTTCACTACAAAACTTTTTCAAGAGTGCTTTGATGGTCTGATGACTACGTTCAAGAGAACCCTGTGAAGCAGGATGATAGGGGCTGGACAATACCTGTTTGATGTTGAACTCCTCCAGTGTCCTTTTGAAGAGATCACTGGTGAAGTTGGTACCACAGTCACTTTGAATCTCCCTGGGAAACCCGTATTGAGTGAAGATCTTCAATAGATGTTTTATAACCGTAGCAGCCGTGATGTTCTTCACTGGAACTGCTATGGGAAATCTGGTGGTAGGACACAGGATGGTTAGAATGTAGGCGTTACCTGAACTGGTCCGAGGTAAAGGACCAACACAGTCTATTATGAGTCTGTGGAAAGGTTCCGCAGGCACCTGTATGGGAATCAGTGGTGCTCTGGGAATGGAGACGTTCGGCTTGCCTGCCATCTGACATGTATGACACTGTTTTACGTACTGTTTGACGTTATTTACCATACCTGGCCAGTAGTAGTCTTGACGAATCCCATGGTAAGTCTTGTTGAAGCCGTAGTGGGAGAATGCTCCGTGGGCCAGGTGTAGAATAGTGGGCCGCAGGCTGGTGGGAATTACAAGTTGTTCGATGTTGGCCCAATCGTCCTCCTCCTTCAGTTTACTGGGTCTATATCTGCGGTAGAGCAAGTCGTTCTCTAGGAAGAACCCAGGAATACTGTCGGGTTGAGTCTCAGCCTGGAAAAACAATGGTGTTAAAGTAAGATCTTCCCTCTGCAACTTACGGAACTCCAACTTGGTCAGATGCGGGGGGAGTTTCTGAGGGTCTTGAGGGACAGCGGTAGCAGTAGAGTCAGCTGGCTGTGGACGTGCGGCTTGTGCACGGGTGGTCACGAGAACCGGAGGAGAAACTTCATTACTCTCTTGAACCTCTGCTGGAACATACTCAAGAATAGGGTTTATTGGCACAGAGTTACACACCTGGGGTTTGTCCATGACGATCAGGTTGGTCGGTTGCAGGTCTTCTGCCAAGTCGTTGCCTAGGAGAAGTTGCACTCCAGGCATGGGAAAAGGCTTTTCCCTGACGGCGACTTGGACTTCCCCGTTCACGTAGGGACAATCCAGGTGGACTCTGGCGAGAGGGTATGGAGTGGTAGCAGTGAGGTCAGTGATGAAGACTGTTTCTCCGGTGTAGACGATGTTGGGCACAGCCGACTTCAAGATGATCGATTGTAGAGCCGCTGTGTCCCTCAAGATCTTCAATTTGAAACGTCCCTCCGGATTTGAACCGTTGGCAGAGACAGTTCCAGTATACAGGTGGTTACTGAAAAGAGAAAGATCATTAACATCAACACCAACATTCATCACAGGCTTACCGGACTTAGGAGGAGTTGGTTTGGGTCTTTGTTGGTCAGTGGTTCCCTTGTATTGAGACTTACCACACTTGTCTATGGTATGTCCATAGAGTCTACAATACTTGCAGTACAGTTGTGAACCAGCTTGATCGGGGCTCACCTTCTCGTAACTGTACCACGACTTCTTACTGGAGGATGGTTCGGGTGTCAGCCGGTGGATGAGGCTGTAAGTGTCAGCCGACTTAGCACACTTCAGGTAGTCGGTTTCTTCTTTATCTGCTAAGTAGAGGCGGACAGGAGGTGGCACACGTCTCAAGAATTCTTCAACAAGCATCAGGTTGACGAGTTCTGTAAAAGTAGAGACATGTGCTGCTTCCAGCCATTTCATGAAATACCTCCGTTTCGTGTTAGCAAACTCGAGGAAGGTAGTGGTACTTGCCTTCAGGTGGTCACGGAATTTCCTTCTATAACTTTCGGTGGAAAGTAGGTAGGCGTCCAACACTGCTTGTTTCAGAGTGTAGTAGTCATTCTCAGACGCCAAAGTACTGAGTGTGACTGCAGCTCTACCTGTAAGATGGACTCTGAGAAGTGTGGCCCATTGGTCGACAGGCCAACTGAGTTGATTAGCAAGGGTTTCAAAGGTGGTAAAGAACACATCAACTTCTGCTTCTACAAAGGATGGCATTAACTTACTTGCATGTGATATATTAAAACTGACGGGAAGATTGGCAGTAGCTTGCTGGCGTTGAGTGAAGTGTGAAGTTTCCAAGGCGATTTCGCGTTGACGACACTCTAGAGCCAGAGTCGCTTGTTGCTTGTCATGTTCGCGTTGCATCTCCAACTCGCGTCGTTTGGTTTCAAGCTGTACTCGTTCCCGCTCCTGGAGTAGTGCAACCTCACGTTCCTGGAGGGCGAGTCCACGTTTGTGTTCTTCTCTCCTCAAAGCGGCCTCGCGTTCTTGTTCGTCTCTCCTCAAAGCAGCTTCGCGTTCTCTGAGGGTGATTTCTCGTTCTTGTTCTTCCCTCCGTATGGCGGCTGCTTCTCTTTGCTGCTCACGTTCAATCTTGGCCAGCTCTAGTTTGAGTTTCAGCGTTGCCAAATCAGTTTTATCTGCAATATAGTAAGTTTCATGAGTTTCAGAGTCTATCTTACCTTGCTCTAAATAGTAATCCAGCAACAGGTTGTGTAGGTCATTTTTGTTGGCTTGGTAGGGAACTTCTAGTTGATACTCATGTGCAAGAGTTTGTAATTCAGTCCTCTTGGCACGACTTAAAGTCCCTATTTCACCTGCTGGATTTGTACGGAAAGCTTGGAGACGAAACATGGTGAAATTAGCAAATAAAGGTACACGAATATTCAATAGTGAATGTCAGAAACAGAACAACGTGGCAACTGGTACCTATCCTGTGTGATCTTTAACAATTAAAGTTAAGTGAAAGATGTTAAATGATTAAATTAAATCAAAGGCGCAGGAAATCTTGTACCCGGTACTCATGTAAGAGGATAAGGGCAAGAAAATCCTACTAACAAATGAAACAGAGTTTCGGAAACAAATGAAACAGTTAAATGCTTCAAAAGTAAAATTGGTAGTCCAAGGATGTAGGCATACCTTGCCACGTCTCTATAGGACATAAAGCAAGTTTTTCCTACTGAATTTAATATGATACTTACAGAATTAGCGAACTTTTGTGCTCTGAAAAGTAAGCTAATTCCCTACCGTTGTATGTATCATCATCTCTGACTGACGTGTAGGGGTGCGAGGTGTCAACTGGTGACGAGAACTGCTGCTGAGGTCCCAATTCAGCAACTAAAGTTCGAGCTAGAGGAACTATGGCCCTCTTTGTCCTCCTACAGTCAGATTGCAGAAGATTGGGTACTCTTGACCCGGGGCAGACCACAGTACCAGGGTACCAATATGATGATCTGTCAGAATGAGAAATATTCAAGGGACATAGATGGTAAACACGAGTAATAACACGGGGGGAGAGATGACCAATTAAGAGTATGACTGCGGCCTACAGTCACCACGTAATCCAAAGTTGTCTCACCTTCACTATATGTTACTCTCGTAATGCACAATACACCGCACCTTATAAAAAATGAAATTGAATGAAAAATAGTAAAGCTACGTTAACAAAGTTAAATACGCTTACCATAAATTACCACTTGGCACCAGTACCTGAGTGAAGCTCCTAGGACAGGCCCCCATATAACTTGTGACGGTAACGCGTTGGTGTTCGGCTGTTTAAGGCTAGGGGTATGGCCTCGTCACATAGTTATTAAAAAAAATAGAAAAACTGGAACTTCGTCTGTGGTAAGGTAAGGAGAAGACACACAAAACACAAGTAAATTTTAACAATGAAATTTTAATTACGTTAATTAATCAAAACATGAAAAAATGGACAAACAAATTCTTATAATAAAATCAATCAATCAAAATAATAAGAATAATTAAATGACACAATGAAAAGTTACGTTAAGATAAAATAACAAGAAGTGCAACACAGAAATAATTGGGAAGGTGCTGGAATATTGGCTTTAAGCTATCACCTCTCTCAGTACACGCTAACGTCTAGCTGGGAGGAGTGATAACCACGAAAGCACTGAACATTCTGAGGTCTGAGGTCGTGGCGACCCCAGACATCAAGTAGTATGGGGGGGCGAGTGCAGGTGCAGCCAGACCGGCGACCAATCAGCGGGGCCGGTAGCGATCAACGAGTAGTTTGGCGGTTTGAGTCTGAACAGGTGTCTCTGGCTGCAACGTTTTGCGCTCTGGCAAGCCTTGCTGGTGTTGTTGTCGTTGTTGGACATTTCTTCCATAGTAGTTTTATATAACCACAACGACGTAATTGTGGAGGGAAGAGCAGGCTCAATCTCTTGAAGGAGATTATCGTCACAGTGTGTTTACATTGGCGTGTTATGGTGAGGAGGGGGGGGGGGTGGAGCTAGTCAGTGGCGGTGTAATGTAACAAACAGGTGTGAGAAACTAGTACCAAGCTGAGGCTCTCGAGCTACTTTTTCGTATTTTAACTTAAGTTCAGAGCAAATTATTATATAAAAAAACACTATACACTTTGTATGACTGACTTTGAGAGGCATTCACCTCCGAGTAAACATCCCACAGCACAATTAGGTGATTTATGAAGCGATGTCCGCCTTAATTGTTAACGTCCCTGCCAGAGGTACTCTCACATGGTGGTCCAAATTATTCCCTTCTCAGTCCGCTGGTGCCACCATCTTGCCACAAACTCGTTCTTTTTCATTTTGTTTCTTATCTAACGTTATAAGAATTCACTATGTTGCTTTATCACTGTGTTGCTGTACCCTTCATATGACCAAAAACAATGTTTTGGGCTCACTGGTACGTAAATATCCCGAGAATATTGAAGTAATTCGCGGAACGCCGTCCTGCTCTTGTGCCTTCCCTGGCCGTCCCTACTTCCCCCCCCCCCACTACTGTGTGTGGGGGGGGGGTTAGATTAGTTAGTAGTTAATAACAGTTGAGTGACAATTCAGAGGCGGCCGGGTTCGATCCCCGGTAATGGCAGAAACAAAATGGGCAGAATTTCTTTCACTATGATACCCTTGTTATTTAGGTACCTTGCAGCAAATAGGTACCTGGGAGTTAGACAGCTGTTATGGGCTGCTTCCTGGGCGTGTGTGTGTGTGTGTGTTTTTGGGGGGAAAATAAGTAGTAACAGTTAATTGATTGACGGTTGAGAGGCGGGACCAAAGAGGCAGAGCTCAACCCCGCAAGCCCAACTACGTGAGTACACACTTCACACTCGCTGAACTAGGTGAGTACACAGACTGGCAAGTATGAGTGGGGTGGGCAAACTGCATATTTTTGAATTGCCAGAAAGCCTTTGACACAGTACCACACAAGAGACTAGTGCAAAAGATGGAGATGCAGACAGGAGTGAAATGGAAGGTTCTCTATTGGATTAGGGAGTACCCAAGTAACAGAATACAGCGAGTCACTGTGAGGGGGGTGAGACCTCAGATTGGCGAGGTGTCACCAGTGGAGTCACACAGGATTCAGTCCTTGGACCTAAACCGTTTGATATATATAAATGATCTTCCAGAGGGAATAGAATCGTTTCTCTCATTGTTTGCTGACGATGCACAAGTTATGAGCAGGATTAGGATGGAGGGAGATAGAATAAGATTACAAGATGACCTATACAAATTGAATGAATGGTCCAACAAATGATTACTAAAATTGAACCCGAGTAAATGTAAGGTAACAAAACTTGGCAGTGGAAACAAGAGGCCAGACACAGGATACCGAATGGGAGATGAGTCCTCCATGAAACGGACAGAGAGAAACATCTAGGAGTTGATGTCACACCAAACTTATCTCCTGAAGCTCAAATATAGAGAATAACATCTGCGGCGTTTGCAAGGCTGGCTAACATCAGAACAGCCTTCAGGAATCTTTGCAAGGAATCATTCAGAACCTTATATATCAATTTAAGGCCAATCCTGTAGTACGCGGCCCCAGCATAGAGCTCGTACCTTATCAAGCTCAAGAAAATGCTGGAAAAAGTTTAGAGGCATGCCACTAGGCTAGTCTCAGATAAAGAGACATGAGTTACAAGGAAAGGCTGCGTGAAATACACTTCACGACACCGGAAAACAGAAGAGTAAGGGGAGACAATCACTACCTACAAATTTCTCTTAGGAATTGACAGGGGTAAATAAAGATAACCTGTTTAACACGGGTGGTGTGCGAACAAAGGGACACAGGTGGAAAGTTAGTACCCATATGAGCCACAGGGACGTTAGAAAGAACTTTTTCAGTGTTTTTCAGAGTAGTTAACAGATGGAATGCATTAGGCAGTGATGTTGTGGAGGCTGACTCCAAACATAGTTTCAAATTTAGATATGATAGAGCCCATTAGGCTCGGGAATCTGTATACCAGTTGATTTAGAGTTGAGAGGCGGGACCAAAGAGCCAGAGCTCAAACCCCCGCAAGCACAACAAGGTGAGTAAAACTATGTGAGTACACACACACACACACACACATGCAGGGAGCTGGTGGCTGAACGAAGAGCACGCTGGACACGTGATTTTGTGGTCCCGGGTTCGATATCGATCGCCAGCAAGAAACGATGGGCAGAATTTCTTTCAGCATATGCCCCTGTTACCTAGGAGTAAATAGGTACCTGGGAGTTAATCAGCTGTCACGAGCCGCTTCCTGGTGTGTGTGGGTGTGTGTTTGTGTGTGTGTGTGTGTGTGTGTGTGTGTGTGTGTGTGTGTGTGTGTGTGTGTGTGTGTGTGTGTGTGTGTGTGTGTGTGTGTGTGTGTGTGTGTATGTGTGTGTGTGTGTTTTGAAAAAAATAGTAGTAGTAGAAACAGTTGATTGACAGTTGAGAGGCTTGCCGAAAGAGCAGAGCTCAACCCCCGCAAGCACAACTAGGTGAATACACAGGGGTACTGGTAGGGGTCCGGTAGCTAACTGGGCAGCGTGCAGGACTCGTAATCCTATGGCTTGGGTTCGATTCCTGGACCTGACAGAAGTAAGTAATTATCAAAAGAAGGCACCAAACCGGGAAAGCTATGTAGCACCATCAAATGTGCGGAATAATAAGAGGGCGCTAAACATCACCAAGGATGCTAATACGAGAACAAAAAGGGCATATGGCGAACGATATCAAAAGTATCTGAGTCACCAAGAATTCTATTGAGGGACAGGTGACCGTAAGGGGCGGTCGGAAAGCAAGACACACACTCGTCCTGGAAGTCAGGACATTCAAGAACATGCACGACCGTAAGATGTGCAATGCAAATAGGACAATAAGCAGCAGGGCGGCGCTCCATCAAGTGACCATGGGTTAAGCGAGTATGACCAATATGCAACCTCACCAGAGCCGTTTCCCATCACCGGTTACGGTGGTAGGAGGACGGCCACGAGGAAACACAACATTTAAGAGTACGTAGTTTGTTACCAGTAACAGACGACCAAGAAGCCTGCCAACAGGTAAGGATGGAGGAATGGATAACCGGGTAAAAGTCGGAAAATGGAATACCTTTACGAGAGATGGGACAAGAGCGGAAAGCTTCCTTGGTGGCAGCATCCACACGCTCATTTAAAGACACACCAATATGGCTGGGAACCCAACAAAACTCAACCGACTTAAATTTACTGTGAACAAGAAACAGCCAATGCTGGATCTCGACAACTACTGGATGAACCAGATTAAGTGACCCAAGAGCCATGAGGGCACTACGAGAGTCATCAACAACTACAAAGGAAGACTGACAACAAGAAAGCAGCAGACGAAGAGCACAGAGAATAGCATAAAGCTCCGCCTTGAAGATGCTAGTCTCCGGAGGTAAGCGACACATATAAGTGCGATCAGGAAAAACAACAAAGTAGCCAACACCGTCCGCAGACATAGACCCATCGGTGAAGACACAAACGGAGCGGGAGTGAGAAGAAAAGTGCTCAAGGAAAAGGCATTTTAGAACCGTAGGAGGGGTAAAAACTTTAGTGATGCGGGTCAAGGATATACAAAACTGCGGAAGGGGGACTCTCCATAGGGGAAAAGAAGGAACAACACGAGGAGAAACATTAGAAATACGAACGGAAAGAGAATCCTATAAGCGATATAACCGGACAAAGAGGGAGGAGATGAGGAGGAACAGGAACCGCAGGAGGGGTAAAAGTTAAAGCACGACAGGGGCGAGAGGAAGGATGTTGTATGGACCGCGAAAGATAGCGAAGACTGTAGCGACCACAGCGGTCCTGGAGAAACAGGAAGCTAGTGTCAACATACAAGCTAAGGACGGGAGTCAAACGAAAGGCATCAGAACTGAGGCGCAACCCAGTATGGTGCAAAGCATCAAGCCGGCGAAGAGTAGAAGGAGAAGCAGATGATCAAGCAGGGCAACTATAACCGAGCTTAGACAGGACGAGAGAGGAATGTAAAGCAAGAAGAGTGTGCCTATCCACTCCCCAAGAAGTATGAGACAATACCCGAAGGAGTGTAAGGGCCTCAACACGGAGGTAAGAAATATGGGGAGACCAAGACAAACGAGCGTCAAGGAATAACCCCAAAAGCTTCGCAGAATCTTTGTACTCAAGGGGATGACCATAAAGTGACAAAGAGGGAGAAAGAACAACCCGTTTCCGAGTAAAAGTCATGGCACAAGTCTTAGTAGTAGAGAACTTGAAGCCATGATCGGTGGCCCAAGACGACACGGCATCAATCGCAAGTTGAAGCCAGAGTTGAAGGAGAGGCGAATTATCACCCTGACAGCAAAGGGTAAGATTATCGACATAGAGAGCGGAGAAGACACCTGAAGGAAGAGAGGAAAGAAGACCATTTAGGGCAACCAGAAAAAGAGTAGTGCTAAGAACACTACCCTGGAGCACACCTTCGTATTGCTGAAAAGAGGCAGAGAGAGCGGTACCTAGCCGCACCCGAAAGGAACGACGAGAGAGGAAGCTGCGAAGAAAGAGGAGATGACCACGAAGGCCAAAAGAATTAATCTGGGATAGAATATGATATCGCGTAGTGGTGTCGTAAGCCTTTTCCAGGTCAAAAAGGACGGCAACAACGGAGGTCTTCGCAGCAAAAGCAGTACGAATATAGACCTCCAAGTTCACCAGGACATCTGTCGTGCTGCGGCACTTGCGGAAACTAAATTGAGAAGGGGAGAGAAGGTGATGGTGTTCCAGGAACCACATCAGACGAACGTTAACCATACATTCAAAGAGTTTGCAGACACAACTTGAGAGGCGAATAGGGCGAAAGTCCTTAGGGGATGTTCCCAGGGACCCTGGTTTGCGAACAGGGAGGACAACGGCATCGAGCCAGTCCTCAGGGACTGACGACGACTCCCAGATCCGATTATACAGACTCAGTAAATACTGAGACGTGCATGGAGGGAGATGGCGAAGCATCTCATAATGAATACCATTGGAGCCCGCCGCCGTAGAACCGCAGAGGGTCAGGGCAGAACGAAGTTCCGAGAGAGAGAAGGGATCGTTATAGGGAAGTCGAAGACGAGTGCAGAAATCTAAAGGATGAGACTCGAGGACAGGTTTACGAAGAAGGAAAGATTGGGGAAGATGAAGACCAGAACTAACAGAAGAAAAGTGGGAACTCAGTCCGGTAGCGACCTGCAACGGGTCCGTCACAAGAGTACCACGGAGGTGAAGGACCGGTGAAACCACGGGAACGAACTTACCCGCTATCTTGCGGATACGCTTCCAGATCTGTGGCAGAGAAGTAATGGTGGAGACATAAGATGCCCAACATTCACGTTTAGCCGTACAGATGGCCCAACGGGCCACCGCACTTGCCTTCCGAAAGAAAAAAAAAGAACCGGCAGTCTGCCGACGGCGGTGTCTCTTCCAGGCTGCACGCTTACAGCAGACAGCCCGAGCACAGTCTGCATTCCACCAGGGAACGCACTTCCGTGGACCCCGAGAGGACGAGCAAGGAATAGAGCGGAGGGCAGCGTCTAAGACAGTATCATAAAAAAGAAGGAGAGAGCGAGGGAGAGGCAGAAGGGAGAGGTCAGAGAGAGCAGCACTGAAGGTAAAGAGGTTCCAGTCCGCTTTCGCAAACTGCCACCTATGGAAGGAGAGGGGAGGGCGAAAAGAGAAGAAGGTAACAAGGATGGGGAAATGGTCACTGCCATGGAGGTCATCAAGAACCTGCCACGTGAAATCTAAGTAAAGAGAAGACGAGCAAAGATAAAGATCAAGACAGGAAAGGGTGCGAGTCTAAGAGTCCAAATGCGTGGGCTCACCAGAGTTCAGAAGAGACAGGGAAGAAGAGAGGATAAACGGCTCAAGAAGGCGACCGGGTGTTCATCAGAACATCTCCCCATGGGGAATGACGACAATTGAAATCACCCAGCAGGAGCACAGGCTCCGGCAAAGAGCCCAGTGTTTTAGATCAGGAAGAGAAAGCAGGACACACGGGGGGAGATAAATGGAACAAACAGTGTACCATTTCCCAACAAAGATACGAGCAGCAGAACAATGGAAGGGGACAATAAGGGGACAAAGGGAACATCAGAGCGAATCAAGAGAGCAGAAGAGTTAGGAGCCCCAGCAACAGCTGGGGGGGGGGGGGGGAGAGAAAGGAATAGCCACGAAAGCGACCATGACGAGCACCAAGCATCGGCTCTAGAAGACAGTCACAAAGGGGTGAAAATCGCGAAATCACAAGTTGGAGTTCAAGAAAATTGGCGTAATAACCCTGAACGTTCCACTGAAGAATAGACATCGACGAGTAGAGAAAGGACAACAACAGAGAACAAGGAAGAAACAAATGCGAAAGAGCAACATAGCACGTTAATCAAGGTCGGAATCAGGGTCAGCAAAGTCAGGGTTAGGGGGCATGGGTAAACTGAGCAAAGACGGAGGGAAGGAAGCGGGAGAACAAACCAGAGGCAGATTTTCGGGGTCCGGAGGAGGATGAGGAAGAGGAAGAGGCAACAGAGAGGAGTAGTCAAGGACAGCAGCAGGAAGAGGGGGAGTAGAAAGTGGGGAGCGCACCTCAGTAAGGGCAGCAACCGAAAGGGAAGCGGGGGCCAAAGAAACCTCCATAGCAGGAATAGGGGAAAGGGCGGTAGAGTCAGAAGTAGGGGCCGAGGAAGAAAGTGAAGCCTTCTTACCCGCCGGGGAGGAGGAAGGAGAGGAGCCAGGCTTACGCTTCTGACTTAAAGAGACAGGTGTCCCAGCAACTACATACTGGGCAACGGATTCCAGTGTCTCAACAGGAGAAGCTGAACGAGAGCACACACGACAGCCGGTAGGAGAGCGATGGACATCAGCCCGCACTGACAGGCGGCGGGGAGAGTCAATATTTGGAGGAGAAGGATGGGAAGGAAGATCGGAGGGAGACGAGGGAGAAGACACAGGAGACATGACAAACCGGGCAGAAAGAAGGGGAACCGCAGACAGAGGACCAGGAGGGGGACCCTTCGGGACCGAACTCAAAGGAACAGAGAGGAGGGGGCAGTGGGCGTATCAGGGTCCAAGGCCTGGAATCGGTTCTGGGTCTGAGGAAGGTGGGAAAGATGAGGAGAGGAAGAGCGCAACACGCGAGCATAAGAGACATTAGCATAAGGCGGGAGCTGGTGAACCTGGCGCCTCACCTCAGGAAAAGATAAATGCTCCCGGTGCTTCAAATTGAGGACGGCTGCCTCCAGCTTGTAATGGATACAGGCACGGGAGAAGGTAGGGTGGGCCTCACCGCAGTTGAGGCAGCGAGCATGGGGAGAAGTGCACTCCGACTTAAAGTGGCCTTCGCCCCCACAAAAAGGAGAGAGAGAGACAGTCCCAGAGCAGCGGAGGGCACCATGTCCAAATCTCCAGCACTTGTTACAAAGCCGAGGAGAAGGAATGTACTCCTGGACAGAGCACCTGGCACCAGCAAGAATGACAGGACGGAAGGGTGCCGCCATCAAAGGTAATCTTCACAACCCGAAGGGGTTGACGGCGACGACCACGGGGGGACGAGTAAACGAGTCTACCTGGAGGACAGAATGGCCTTGGGCATCAAGGATATGCCGAATATCACTGTGGCAGTCCCGCAGATTCCGAACACCGGTCGCAACATGGGGCGGGAGGAGAATAGTGCCATCACTGGCATTCGACCAAGCGTCTTTGAGATCTGAACAGGGATCTCACCAAGGCAGGATAAGGCAGCCAAGCGGGAAGCTGCATCCTGAGAAGGAGCAGCAATGACACGTACCGAGACGAGTGGGGTTGAAAGTAACAGAGGCATCCACGGAATCAACAAGATGCCGATGGAGGGAGAAATCATCAGGAGGCACAGAATCAAGAGGGAGGAGATCAAAGTATTTGGCCCATGAAGTGGGACCAAACAAGGCCTGATACACATCAGTACGGGAAGGAATCGAGCGAGTGTGGACGGCGTGGAGAACCCCCAGAGAGAGAGAGGAGTTAAAAGGCGCAGTAGTCACAACGAGAGACTTAGCCGCACCAGGGGACGATTTGGTCACCACTGGGGGCTTGAGGCTCGACCCAACCACAGAGGAGGGAGGGGAGCTGGGAGAAGAAGTCAGGATGGTCAAAGGAGGAGCAAGGTCGGGGCCCAACGCAGCGGGGGCTACAGAGCCCGGTCTTCCAATACAGGCCGACTCGGGGGCTTGGTCGCCTACCACATGAGCCTAAGAGGGTACAACAGAAACATTCATCGACATACAGATGAAGAGAGAAATTCATCCACGAATGTGCCCCCATACCCACCATGGAGCCACAATTAGAGGCAGGACCACCCAACAGGAAGCTATCGCCGATCATGCCGGGGCCCCCTAGGGGTGCATCGTGAGTATACACCCCACAAACGCTACCTTAAGAACCGTCAGTCCTTCGAGATTGGGTTCAGCGACGAAAAGGGGATTGACAATAAAAGGTTCCCCTCGCTCGAGATGTTGGGCGAGGGGAACCCGTATGCCTCCTCAAGCACCCGGGCGTCAAAATAGAAGAAGTCCAAAGGAATAACCAAAACAAGCAAAAGGTCGGCAGGAAACGACAAGCAGATAGGAGAAGAGGAGGAAAAAAAGAAACAAAAGGAAAAGGAAAAGTGATCCGGCACAATTAGAGAAGACAGCAGCAGGAGTGTAAGACCACAAAAGGACAGAGGACTGTCCCACGAAGCATCACACTCCGGCAGCCGTCCACTAAGCCCCCTCACGGCGCCAACGGGCCGGATGGGGAGGGGGGACCTGACAGAAACAAATGGGCGAAGTTTCTTTCACCCTGATGACCCTGTTACCTAGCAGTAAATAGGTACCTGGGAGTTAGAAAGCTGTTACGGAGCTGTTTTCCGTGTGTGTGTGTATGTGTGTGTGTGTGTATGTGTGAAAGAATTGTAGTTAGTAACAGTAGATTGACAATTGAGAGGTGGGCCGAAAGAGCAGAGCTCAACCCCCGCAAGCACAACTAGGTGAATATAAATACACACACACACACACACACACACACACACACACACACACACACACACACACACACACACACACACACACACACGCGCACACAGGATTGATTGAATTCTATGACCAGGCAACAAACATCACGCAAGAAAGAGAGAGGTGGGCAGACTGCATATTTTTGGATTGACAGAAAGCCTTTGGCACAGTACCACATAAGAGACTGGTGCACGAACTGGAGATGCAGGCATGAGTGAAAGGGATGGTACACCACTGGATAAGGGAGTACCTAAGCAACAGAAGACAGCGAGTCATTGTGAGGAGTGAGGTCTCGGAGTGGCGAGACGTCACCAGTGGAGTCCCTCAGGGATCAGTTCTTGGACCTATACTATTCCTGATATATGTAAATGATCTCCCAGAGGGAATAGACTCATTCCTCTCTACGTTTGCAGATGATGCAAAAATTATGAGGAGGATTAAGACAGGGGAAGATAGTATGAGGCTACAAGATGACCTAAACAAGCTGAAGGAATGGTCAAACAAATGGCTACTAAAGTTCAACCCTAGTAAATGTAAGGTAATTAAACTAGGGGGAAGAAATAGGAGGCCAGACATTGGATACCGAATGGAAGATGAAATCTTTCACAAAACGGATAGAGATAAAGATCAATGAGTTGATATCACGCAAAACCTGTCTCCTGAACCCCACATCAAGAGAATAACATCGGCGGCGAATGCGAGGCTGGCTAACATCAGAACTGCCTTCAGAAACCTGTGTAAGGAATCTTTCAGAACCTTGTATACCTCATATGAAAGGTCAATCCTGGAGTATGCGGTCCCAGAATGGAGCCCATACCTTGTCAAGCACAAGACGAAGCTGGAAAAAGTTCTGAGGCATTTCACTAGGCTAGTCCCAGAAATAAGAGGCATGAATTACGAGGAAAGGCTGAGGGAACTCCATCTCACGTTGCTGGAAGACAGAGGAGTAAGGGGTTACATAATCACCACATTCAAAATTCTCAAAGAGAATTGACAGGGTAGACAAAGATCGATTATTTAACATGGGTGGTACATGCACAAGGGGACACAGATGGAAGCCGAGTACCCAAACGAGCCTCAGAGACATTAGAAAGAACTTTTTAAGTGTCAGCGTAGTTAGTAAATGGAATGCACTAGGAAGTGATGTGGTGGAGGCTGACTCTATACACTGTTTCAAATATAGATATGATGGAGTTTTAGAAGCTCAGGAATCTGTACACCAGTAGATTGAAGGTTGAGTGGCGTGACCAAAGAGCCTAAGCTCAACCCCGGCAAGCACAACTAGACGAGTACACACTGATGGTCATTCTTCTTCATCTGGATATTATATTCATGAAAATATTCATAAATCTCTAAACCTCAATGATGGCATGCACAATAAATTCGCAACAATGCATCCTCTCCGAATTTGTTGATGCACAATCTTAAGTCCCTAACAATGTAATTAACAGTCAGCATAATTTTTTCAGTGACCACATTATCATATACAGAGAAATTTTAATAAACTGTCAGCAATATTCAACCTGTAAAATTTTGGGTCTTTTCCAACTCGTATCTCAGGCTCTTCTCTTGATCCTGTCATATTTGTTCTACCTCAAAGCAGATATTCATTATAGTTGTAGGCATAATTCAGTCTCGGGAGACTATGGAGGTGCGCTCTGGTTGCCGAGGCTGGAGTATCCTCTCCAGGGCGCAAAGCCTGATAGGATAACGAGAAGCTGTAAACCAAGCAGCGGGTCCCCCGCTCCTCATTGCTGAAGTGTTCCAATGGGAAGGTAAACGCTAATATGCTTGATTCCTGTCGAAAATTCCGACACTAGATGACTAACATACTATTATTCCTAACATTAACAAATTATTGTTAATTTACATTAGTTAGTCATAGAAGGATTATACATAATGGGAGATCCATGACGTCATCAAAACATTCATTTACTCAACACATATCCTTAAACTAATAGTCTTGTGATTAAACTTGATAAGTGTTCTCTATGATTTAACTTAAATCTTAAATCAAGATAACCTATATATATATAGATATACCCTAAATTTAAAGGCTTCCTCCCTTTGTCAATAAGAGAAAATAGCCTTTTTTCTCCTCGGGGCACTGGAAGAGGGAGAGCCTGGGCGAGAGAGAATGTAAACAAAAGGACCCCTGTTAGGTCCGCACTCCGCAACACTACAAGGACTAGAGATTAGATGACAACCAACAGTGAATCTGCCACAGTGACCTCACCAACTCTGGGGAGTACCTTTATTTCCGGTTTGAACTATTTATCTTTTATTAGAAGGCCTGATAACATTATATAAATTCAACTCGGTTAGAAAGGAGGGGAACACCAAAACACAGATTAGCCTGGTTTTACCAATTACACAATCCTAATAAATGCATGTCGCATATTTTTGGCTACAATATTGTCTTGCAATTGTTACCGTGTAAAATTCTGGCAGGTAATTTGTAACGAACTGAAGAAATCACAGCTGTTAACACCTACATTAACCTGTACAGGTGCCATACCGGCTCCAACAAGGACCAACAGCGGCCATTACAGGTCCAGGACGGACTGCATGTGGTGGACAGTATCTGATGTTAGATGACTAGGCTGTAACAACAACTAAGACATGGTTACTCCTAAACTACCCATTTTAGCAGTAGTACTAACAATTCAGTAGTTTATTACAATTATCAGTTATATGATTAATGGGCTACGTACATAACCCCCCTCCTCAAAAAGAAAAAAAAACTATGTATAGGTAAACACCTAGCAAGATAATTTTTAAATTTACAGTCCACTTTGAATTATTAATAAATTAAAGTCCACTTTAATAAATTAAAGTATGTTCAATATATCAATCTATATAAATAAAAATGGAAATGTTCGTTTGTTCAATATCGCTAATCTCCGAAAGTTCTTCACCGATTGCTTTGAAATTGTTACACAACGTTCCATTCGCATCCGCGCAGGTTTATATATACATATTATATAGATATCACGTCTGTGACGGAAAAAAAACATGTTTTTTTCTGAAAAACTGTGTTTTTCATGTGAGGGAAATCTTCGAAACCTCTTTGCCGATTGCTTTGAAATTTTGACACAACGTTGCCTTCGAATAGGCGCGTCTTTATACATATCTACTCTATAGATGCCACCCCTGTGACAGGTAAAAACATGCGTTTTTAGAAAAACAGTGCCATCTGTTGCACATAATGGCAACATGCACGCTTTTCTAATCATGTCACGAATTCCACTTCAATGTTTCCGATTGCATTGATAAATTTTATTTTCATAGATTTCGATTTATTTTATTTTTTATTGAATTATTTTGTGTGACATTGTGTTGGAATTGAGCTGTGTTGTTTACCATACCGTTAATTTCGTAAGTATAAGTATAGATGCCACACCTGTGACCGATAAAACTATGCTTTTCTTGAAAAACAGCGTCATCTGTTGCACGTAAGAGCAAAACACATGCTATTCTAGATATGTTACAATTACATTTCAATGTTTCTGATTGCTTTGATATATTGAATTTTCTAAGATATTTTATTTATTTTCATTTTGATTTAACTATTTTGTGTGAATTGCGTTGGAATTGAGCTGTTTTGTTTACCAGACCGTTCATTTCGTGAGTAAAGTTTATTTTTATATTTTTTCATGTTTTTATTACATTTTTAACTGTTTTTCTTATATTTCAGTGATGGGAACATCAGATCACTTGATGTTCCCAATTTTCTGATGGGAACATCAGACCATTTGGGAAGGCATCGGACGAGGGAGTGGGGAATGGTGGGAATGACGAGGGGACGGAAGTGAGAGATGGTGGGGAGGACGAGGGGACAGGGAAATTTGGGATGGTGGAGACGAGGGGAATGGAGAATGGTGGGAAGTATAATGGGATAGGGGAGTGAGGCATGGTGGGAAGAAAGAGGATATGGTGGAGTGGGGAATGGTGGGGAGGACGAGGGATGGTGGAGTGGGGAATAGTTGGGAGGCCGAGGAGACGGGTGAGGGGGGAATGGTGGGGAGGACTGGGGAACAGGGAAGGTTGCTGTGGCTCAGCAACGCACATGCGTTGCTGAGCGACAGCAACGCGTGGCCGGGTACTGCTAGTCATTCAATATATATAAATAAATTAACAAATAAAATTCTGTTGGGAAAATCCCACAGCTCCAGCTCCGTCGCAGGAACTGCCAGAACGAAGGTTGAAGCCAGAACGACAATTGAATTGTACCATAGAATGTGCAACGTATTCATTGTACATTCCTAGGATATGTTGGGTCATCAGGCAACAAGGATCTCTTTACAATATTTGCTGTCCTGAGAGATCTGGTTGAAGAATCAACTCTGACAACCTAGCTCAGTGACAAGGGGAAACTGGCCAGCCCTCCGCACAGAGCTTGGAGTAACTGAATGGAATGCCTTGCTCCAGGATAATGTGAACAGCAAAATAAACGTCTTCGTCATCGAATACGTTTGGATACGTACTGGATCTCCAGTTCGAGTACCTCCCTCACTGGCAGTATGCGACCAAGCCTTCTGTTCATGTATGGTTTGGCTGTCGATGCCATGAGGAAGTTGATACGAAAAACTAGGCCAAGAGGAGATTGAACACATTACTAGATTTTCTGTACACACTGCACTTTAAAGATGTATTAACTCTATGGATCTTAATATCAAGGAAAGGATTTTTCCGTTCTCCTCATTCTCACTTGTAAATTTGATTGAAGAGATTAGAGAATTATGTTGTTAAAGGAATAAAGTGTGATCATGGTTAATGGGCCTCAAGTATCTTTGACATCTATACAGCATTAGGGGGTAAAATTTTTGGTATTTTTGTTGTCAAAAATCTCCAAATATAAGTTGCTCAAAACCGGGGGACAAAATGGTTGCCCATAGCTATTCCAAATGTCTGTAAAATACTTTGCATTGAAACAAAAATAATTGTCTTTTATGTACAATTTAATAAATTCGACAATAGCATCAGTGGGTAAGGCTAAATTGTATTTGGGAAGTTCACTAATGCAAGTAAGCTAACAAATCATCACCCTTTAAGTGAAAAGGGCTGTTACCTCAAAACCTAAAGATTAAAATCATAAATCACAATCAAATTCAAGGCTAAACCTAACCTAAAATTTTCTTACATTTTGCTGTACTATGATGGAATTGCTAAATTCTCCCAGGTTATGAAAGTTTTTAATACTAATTCTGATCTCCAAAAATAATAATACCATTAAACAGACAGGCAAAAAATGGATTCGAGCCTTTCCCAATATCCATATTCGATTATGACTGCACAAAAATCTAGCACACTATTTCTTCATGTCAGCCTCTGTGATCATTCTAACAATTGGAGCTAGTCAAAATCATCATTTGCTGCAATGCTTTTCTTGAAGAAAATTTTATTGAACCTTCTTTAATTAATCGCTGTCCTAATACCATAAATGATAGCTCTGGTTTGTATAGGCTGGATTCTTTTCTGAAAACCAATATTGCACAACTTTTCAAAGATAACCATTTTACCCCTACTCCCTTGGCATTTTTTATTGTGTTGTATTAGGTTTAGGTAATTTTCCAGCCCTGTATGGTGGTGGCTTTTGTCGTTAGATGTATTTAACTAACCTGACCTCATGGACTTGTCATCCCCCTCTCTCTCCTCTACCTTCAAGAATTCAGAGGTTCTGAAATACGAGGCATGTATTTTAATACAGTTGCCATTATTAGAATGGCAATTTGGCTCAAATGTTTAAAACTACCTTGTGTTGTCGATGAAGTATGAACAGGCTTATGTAAGCAAGCAGCACTTCATTTTTGGGTCTGTATTTGTTAGGAACTTAATAAGCAAACCAATTATTTTTTTTCGATACACCAAAAGAGGGATAATTTAATACACCTGTTCATTGCTGAAGGTACCTTTTTCCGTGATGGCTGATCTGTGTGTGTAAATGCTTCTTCCCCGACTGTTGGCTGTGTGTTAGATAAAATATTAGCTATCAAAACCCGTCATTAAGTAAAACATTGGAAATATGTTGTAAAAAGGTTAATATTGTGCATGTAGCCTCAGTCGTCTCAAACCCAATATGATTGTACATGGGGCACCAATGCTTCAATTAGTTTTGTCGTCACTGGTACGGGAGTTAAGTTTAAATAAATGTAAGTTAATTTTCCCCTTATTCCCAAAAATAATTTTATTTTCTTCCTAACTAATTTAACTGAGGGTTCCAATGAAGCCTATCCGGGGTTTCTCACAATTCCCCCAATGCACTCTGGCTCTGTCGTCTTGGAATGTTTTACCTATGATAATAAGAACATAAGAATAAAGGTAATTGCAGAAGGCCTATTGGCCCAAACGAGGCAGCTCCTATTTTTTTAACTAACACTGTGCACAGTTACAAACCCATTAAGATTTCAACTTAGATTCACCAGAGCAGAAGTAGTTGTACAAATACAACTACTTGTAGAAGTAGTTGTTAAAACACATATGGCAAAATCTTACTGAAGCGACCATACGAGTCATAAATACTCATACTCCGCCCAAGTAAAACAGAAACAAGCAACACTTAGTGGACCAGCCAGAGGCTTAGAGCCCTAACAGCAATATCCCTAACAAAATAAAAATTATAACCACCCAATCCCACTCACATACATGTCCAACCCACGCTTGAAACAATCAAGGGACCCCACCTCCACCACGCCACGTGGCAACTGGTTCCATGATTGTGGAACTAGTTTTGTATTGTGGCCTGGTTCTCTGGGGCGTGTGCCTGGGAATACTCGAGGCATAGGTTCGAATCCTCATCGTGGCTCCTACTGATTTTATTATTATTTTTATCATCCATGCTTATGGATATGCCATGTGATATTTATGGTATGCAGTTACCATGTTAAGATATGTTCATGAGGACATTGAGTAAAATATATTTTGATTTTTATATCTAAAGCGAGTTAAATTTAAAGTTAAAGTTAAATTTGCAGGCATTTGTCAGTCAGCTTGGGTAAGTACAAGCACCTGGAATTTCGGTGCCAGAACTAAAGAAACTTAGGTTAATTAGTTCATGCATTTGCAGTGATAGTCACTGGTATTTGAAGACCTAGGATGTGACATTCTCTCAGTCTTGTAACACTTGCAGAGGGGTCGAAGCAAGTGGAGATAGATCTGGTGCAGTTCAGTTTTAAGTTCCTAGTGGAGATTTGGCAGATTCACATTTTCATGAGTATTCTTCCAGAGTTTAATATTTTATTTATGTGCATTTTCTTTTCAATAAATTAAATTTTTTAGACTAGTGTTTCAGTTATCAATTATCGACTCCTTACTATTTACCTGTTGTGCCAAGGTGAATGAAAACATTACACTTTATTGAGAAATGTAATTGAGGAATTGAGATGTGCATGGAAGGGGCTTGTGCTGAGGATTAGACATTATTTAATGCAGTGGATGTACCTGATTGCGTGTCAAGCACAAGACATCATGGCCAAGTGTGACTATGATTGTGCTGCTGAAGTAAGTAAGTAATTATCAAAAAGAAGGCACCAAACCGGGAAGGTTATGTAGCACCATCAAATGTGCGGGATAATCAGAGGGCGCTAAATATCACCAAGGACGCCAATACGAGAACAGAAACACATAAGGCGAACGATATCAAACGTATCCGAGTCACCGAGAATACTATCGAGAGACAAGCGACCGTGGGGAATGGTCGAAAACAGGACCTGGAAGTCAGGACATTCAACAAGGATATGCACGACCTTAAGAGGGACAATGCAATTTGGACAATAAGGAACAGGGCGGCGCTCCATCAAGTGACCAACTGTTAAGCGAGTATGGTCAATACGCAACCTCGCCAGAGCCGTTTTCCCATTGCCGGTTATGGTGGTAGGAGGACGGCCATGAGGACACAACTCTTAAAGAGTACACAGTTTGTTTCCAGTAACAGACGACCAACAAGCCTGCCAACGGGTAAGGATGGAGCAATGAATAACCGGGTAAAAATCGAAATAAGGGTTACAAGAGACGGGACAAGAGCGGACAGCTTCCTTGGTGGCAGCATCCACACGCTCATTTAAAGAGACACCAATATGGCTGGGAACGGAAAAAACTCACCTGACATAAATTTACTGTGAATAAAAAACAGCCAATGCTGGATCTGGACAACCACTGGATGAACCGGATTAAAGGACCCGAGAGCCATGAGGGCACTAAGAGACTCAACAACAACTACAAAGGAAGAGTGACAACGAGAAACCAGGAGACGGAGAGCATTGAAAATAGCATAAAGTTCCACTGTGAAGATACTAGTCTCCGGATGTAAGCGACACATATAAGTGCAATCAGGAAAAACAACAGAGTAGCCAACACCGTCCGCAGACTTAGACCCATCAGTGAAGACGGAAATGGAGCGGGAGTGAGAAGAAAAGTGCTCAAGGAAAAGGCGTTTTAGAACCATAGGAGGGGTAAAAGCTTTAGTGATGCGAGTTAAGGATGTGCAAAAATGTGGAAGGGGGTCTCTCCACGGGGGCAATGAAGGAACAACACGAGTAGAAATATTAGAAATACGAACTGAAAGAGAATCCTGTAAGCGAGATAACCAGACAGAGAGGGAAGTGGTGAAGAGGAACAGGAACGTCAGGAGGGGCAAAAATTAAAACACGACAGAGGCGAGAGGAAGGATGTTGCAAGGACCGCGCAAGATAGGGAAGAGAGTAGCGATTACGGCAGTCCTGGAGAGATAGGAAGCCAGTGTCAACATACAAGCTGTGGATAGGAGTCGAACGTAAGGCACCAGAACTGAGGCACAACCCAGTATGGTGCAAAGCATCAAGACGGCGAAGAGTAGAAGGAGAAAAAGTCGAGTAAGCAGGGCAACCATAATCGAGCTTAGAGAGGACGAGAGAGGAATGTAAAGCGAGTAGAGTGCGCCTATCTGCTCCACAAGAAGTATGGGACAATACTCGAAGGAGGGTAAGGGCCTTAGAGCACTCAACACGGAGGTAAGGAATAAGGGGCGACCAAGACAAACGAGTTTCAAAAATCAACCCCAAAAGCTTAGCAGAATCCTTGTATACAATGGGGTGACCATAAAACGATAAAGGAAGAGGAACGACACGACTCCGAGTAAAAGTCATAGCACAAGTCTAAGACATAGAGAACCTGAAACCATGATCGGTGGCCCAAGACGACACGGTATCAATCGTAAGTTGAAGCCGGCGTTGAAGGAGAGGCGAATTATCACCCTGACAGCAAAGGGTAAGATGGTCGACATAGAGAGCGGAGATAATCATTTGAACGTCGCAAACGAGGAGAGCGAGTCGACGGACAACTTGGCATATTCAAATAAACTACGACTCTTGCCTCTTTCATTTTTTGAATGCCTCTTTCTTTGTGCTGGTAAATGTGCCCGATCAAACGTCTTTCCAGCAATTGAGATTTGTCAACGGCATCAATTGAGATTTGTCAACGGCATCAATTGAGATTTGTCAACGGCATCAATTGAGATTTGTCAACGGCATCAATTGAGATTTGTCAACGGCATCAATTGAGATTTGTCAACGGCATCAATTGAGATTTGTCAAAAGGAATGATTTGTTAGCATGCCACCTTCCGTAGTGTATGTTAAGCTCGGAATTTATTGGACAACGATCGGCATTGGGATGTATGCATTAATGACGCATCCAACACATCACATCTAAATCAATTTCGTGCATTGTTTGCAATCATATTGATCACCGGCTCTCCGTTTTGTCCAACAGAGTTTTGGGATAAATCGCACATGGCTATTGTGCGATTTATAGATATTAGATGGATAGATATTATCCGTCGAATACGCAAAGAAATTTCAAATATGAACATGGATTTTACAGCAAAAATCTTCAACGAACCCTTGACAATGATTGAAGACTTGTGCTTAGAAATCGCAAACAAAGTTTTCAATCAATTGGAAATGCCATCATCGAATCGATTTGCTGCTGCTTCGTTCGATGTAGAATTTCGTCGTGAACTACATTACAACACGGGTGATCTGTTGTCGTATGTTTTATCTAATATTCCTAGGCTAACGCTTGAGCGAAAAGACATTAACAATCAAATAATTCAAACTGTCAATAACGGGCTTGAAGAAATCTTAGATGCGCCAGGAGGAACTGGTAAAACCTTCCTAATTAGATTGATTCTGGCATTATTTCGATCCCAAAATGGCATAACCTTAGCTCTTGCATCGTCCGAAATTGCTGCGACATTGCTACCAGGTGGAAGAACTGCTACTTCGACTTTGAAATTGCTATTGGAAATGCAATTAATTGAAACTCCCACGTGCAACATTTCCAATGTATCCGGCATGGGAAAAGTATTGCAGGAAACGCAAACTTATTGTTTGGGATGAATGCACAATGCCCCACAAAAAATTGTTCAAGGCTCTTGAAAGATCATTGCAAGATTTGCATGGAAACATCAGACCATTTGGGAATGCATTAATATTGTTTGCAGGAGATTTCAAACAAACATTTCCTGTAATTCCTCGATCGACACTAGAGGAGGAAATAAATGCTTGCCTGAACAACTCTACTTTGTGGCGCCACGTAAAAATATTTAACTACAAATATGCGTGTAGTTATGTAGCTACGGCAAAACGATCCATCAGCTGAAATATTATCACATAAATTTCTAGAAATTGGGAATGTAAACAGGCCGGTTGATCTAACCTTAGGACGAATTTCGCTGCCTCATAACTTATGCAATTTTGTGACATCAAAAGAAGAATTGGTTGAAAAAGTATTTCCCAATATAGAAACAAATTATAAAAATCACGATTAGTTGAATGAACGAGCTATTCTTATGACCAAGAACAAAACGTCTTTGACATTAACAATATTATTCAGTCTAACATTCAGAGCAAGGCAGTCACATACAAGTCCGTCGAAACTGTTGTAGAAGCTGAGGAAGCGGTTAATTATCCAACAGAATTTTTTAATTCACTTGATCTGCCAGGGATACCATCACACGTACGGCAATTGAAGATCGGCTTGCCAATTATCATGTTGTGAAATATCAACCAACCAAAACTTTGCAACGCCACGCGCCTTGCAGTAAAAAAATTATTCTGCGACGCCGTAGAAGCAACAATCTGACAGGACCTTCCAAAGGGGAAGATGTCCTCATTCCTCGCATTCGTATGATTCCAACAGATATGCCATTTCAATTTAAGAGATTGCAAACGCCAATCGAATTTGAAATTACTATCACTATCAACAAAGCTCAGGGCCAATTTTTTGAATTTTACAGTTTATATCTAGACACAGATTGCTTCTCACGTGGACAATTATATGTTGAGTGTTCTAGAGTCGGCAAACTAGAGAATCTCTACATCTCCACAAACAATGGAACAACAAAAAATATTGTATACCAACAAACATTGTGAAATGAAACATATTAGAAACTTGAGCTTTCTCTTTTCTTTACATTTAACCAGACTGAGCCACAGCAATGCGTGGCGGGTACTGCTAGTATATATATATTGTATACTAGCTGTACCCGGCCACACGTTGCTGTGGCCCAGCAACACATGTGCATTGTTTAGTCTCAGCAACCTTCCCTGTCTCCCAGTCCTCCCCACCATTCCCCATGCCCCGTTCCCTCATCCTCCCAACCATTCCTCACTCACCCGTCCCCTCTTTCTCCCAACAATTCCCCACTCTCCGTCCCCTCATCTTCCCCTCCCCTGTCCATTTCTCCTCCCCAACATTCCCCACTCCAGCGTCCGTTCGTCCTTCTAACGATTCCCCACTCCATCGTCCCCTCCTCCTCCGCACCATCTTCCACTCCCCCATCCCCTCATCCTCTCTACCATTCCCCCCTCCTCCATCCCCTCGTCCTTTCCACCAACCCCCACTCCTCTGTTCCCTTGTCTTCCCCACCATTCTCCATTCGCCTATCCCCTCGTCCCCACCATCCCCAATTGCCCCATCCCCTCGTCCTCCCCTCTATTACCCCCCTCCCCTCTCCTCCCCAAAATCCCCCACTCCCGTCCCCTTGTCCTCCCCAACATTTCCCACTCCCTCGTTCGATGCATTCCCAAACGATCTGATGATCTCATCAGAAAATTAAGAACATCAAATGATCTAATGTTCCCATTGCTAAAAATATAAGAAAAAAAACGAAACGAAAAAAAATGAAAATACAAAAATAAATTATACTCAGGAAAGCAATCGGTGAAGAACTTTCATTTACATTTTTATATTTTTATTTATGCATATATAGGTGTCGGAAAATCCGACACCATTTACTAATATCATACAGGCAGATAATATTGCTGCATTGTATAAACAAGTTAACCCATAGAAAATGTAACTTGTAGTGGAATTTTCCGTCTATAGAAAACGGGATATCATTACCACATACTATTATAAATTCACCAGCTATTCTGCTGGGAATTATTCTTAAATACATTAGTCTTTGGATTTTACCATCCTAAAAACATCTCATATAAATTAACTTAATTATCAATATCAAAGTAGAGTAAATGTGACCATTCAATCAGTTACTGACATCTCTACAAAGTGAGGGAGGCGTCAGTACTGAGGGTGTGTGGTCAGCCATTGTTATTGTACTTAGACCAGAGGCACGGGAGCAAACTCAGCTCCTGTTAATTTTACTTGGACAAAGTGTTACGAAAACCAAAGGTGTACCATCATCAACACGCTGTCAACAAATACAAGTTAAGTGTTCTGCCGAAACCCATTCATCTATCATTTTTGGCCATTAATGTCAGTAGATAGGGTGAGCTGGTTAGAATATGAAATCGCCTCATACTAAAGGTAATTAAGCCTAGGTCTTTATGGTTCAATGTACAGTGTTTTCTCTCATATAGCTGTTATATATTGGGATTCTGGCTCTACAGCTAGCACCCTTTTGACAGGTCAAGACGAGGAAGCATGCTTTGTGCATCAGTTACCAGGGTGATGGAAGCTACCTCACACGAGGAAAATTTGGTGTGTACATCCTAGTTTTACCTGGTGGACTAAGGCCTGCTGTACAATAAGATAAGGAACCTCTTCAATGTATGTAGTCTAATACTGTAGTTTGATTGCCAGCATATATAATTTCAATATAAACCCCCCGTAATGTGTAGTGGATCGATTTGTGAGATTATTGCAGAAATACAGTCCACTTATCAAATTGCTATCGAAATATATAAATTAATGTAAATATAAATTCTATATAAATTCATATAAATTAAATAAATATAAATCTCACAGGTCGGTTCCCACAACAGGTATAGAAAAATTTACATTATTATTATTATATACATATATATATATATATATATATATATATATATATATATATATATATATATATATATATATATAATAATAATAATGTAAATTTTTCTATACCTGTTGTGGGAACCGACCTGTGAGATTTATATTTATTTAATTTATATGAATTTATATATATATTTATATTATATATTTATAATATATATATATATATTAGTATATATATATATAAATATATATATATATATATATATATATATATATATATATATATATTTATATATATATATATATATATATATATATATATATATATATATATATATATATATATATATATATATATATATATTTATATATATATATATATATATATATATTAGTATATATATATATATATATATATATATATATATATATATATATTTTATTAAATATGACCGAAAAAGTAAGATTAATAATTCTAACACGAATTTTCTCAATCTTTCGTACATTATGCTTCACTGCTGGAGGTAAATCAAAAATCACTTCTCCAAAATTCATTTTTATTTCTAGTCTGACGCGACACGGGCGCGTTTCGTAAAACTTATTACATTTTCAAAGACTTCACAAATACACAACTGATTAGAACTTGCATTTCCCTGATTTTATATCTACTTTTGAGTGAGGTGGGAAGGGTGATGTGGCATTACATTTGAGTGAGGTGGGAAGGATGATGTGGCATTAGAGGATATTAATAGGGTATTAAAAGTATCAACACAAGACAGAACACGAAACAATGGATATTGAATAGAAGTGTTTGTAGAAAGCCTATTGGTCCATATTTCTTGATGCTTCTATATTGGAGCGGAGTCTTGAGGTGGGTAGAATATAGTTGTGCAATAATTGGCTGTTGATTGCTGGTGTTGACTTCTTGATGTGTAGTGCCTCGCAAACGTCAAGCCGCCTGCTATCGCTGTATCTATCGATGATTTCTGTGTTGTTTACTAGGATTTCTCTGGCGATGGTTTGGTTATGGGAAGAGATTATATGTTCCTTAATGGAGCCCTGTTGTTTATGCATCGTTAAACGCCTAGAAAGAGATGTTGTTGTCTTGCCTATATACTGGGTTTTTTGGAGCTTACAGTCCCCAAGTGGGCATTTGAAGGCATAGACGACGTTAGTCTCTTTTAAAGCGTTCTGTTTCGTGTCTGGAGAGTTTCTCATGAGTAGGCTGGCCGTTTTTCTGGTTTTATAGTAAATCGTCAGTTGTATCCTCTGATTTTTGTCTGTAGGCGAATATCTGGCGAAAATGAACATCATACTCTCTGACCAAACTAAGTTCCAAAGGGTAACGAAGGACACTACAGCCGAATTAAAAGCAAAGGTCAACAAACTGATCGAAACTGTGAACGCCAAGAAATCCGGACTCCACCTGCCAAAGATCATTGGGGAATATAAACCTGGATATGCGTATGGAAATGTCAAGACGCACAAGCCTGGAAACCCACTTCGGCCAATCATTAGCCAGATACCCACACCCACGTACAGATTGGCAAAGCGACTCAACGGCCTGCTGACTCCTTATGTTCCTTGCGCCTTCAGCCTGAAGTCTCCAAAGGAATTTGTGGACTTACTGCGGGGCGCACAGGCCACAGGGATAAGAGCCTCGTTGGACGTAGAATCGCTGTTTACCAAGGTACCTTTGGACGAGACAATCGGAATGATAGCCGACAGAGTGTATCGTGATCCAGCCTGTACTCCTCTTGACATGCCAGAAAGTATTCTGAGGAAACTACTCCAAGCTTGTACAAAAGAGGCACCCTTCTTGAGCCCGGATGGGCACATGTATAAGCAAGTAGATGGGGTCGCCATGGGTTCTCCCCTAGGTGTCCTGTTTGCACACTTCTACATGGGTACCATCGAGCAAAAAGTCTTAGTCGACATGAACTTGAAACCGGCCATATACTGCAGGTATGTTGACGACATTTTTACACAGGTACCTGATGTCAGACATCTGCAGGAGCTGAAGGAGGCATTTGAGCAGAGTTCCGTGCTGCGTTTCACTTACGAGACGGAAAAGGATGGGAAGCTGCCTTTTCTAGATGTAACAGTCATGGAAAAGGGCGGAGGTTTCCACACTGCAGTCTACACAAAGGAAACAAACATAGGAATGTGCCTAAATGCCAACAGCGACTGCCCTGACAGGTACAAGAGGAGTGTTGTTAACGCATACGTCGACCGTGCTCTCAGCCACAGCTCAGAATGGAAGCAAGTCGACGAAGAACTCTGTAGGGTAAGGCAGGTTCTAGTCAATAACAGCTTCTCCAATGGTTTCATCGAAGACATCATAAGAAGGAAAGTGAAAAGCCATGCAACCTCTGAAGAGACAACTAACACAACACCTATACCCCCTATTAGACTATTTTACAGGAACTTCTTTTCCACAG
>NC_091185.1:16142061-16307061 GCF_040958095.1 Procambarus clarkii
ACTGTCATGTTATGTCCAGACCGAGTGAGATGGCCCGGAAAGTAGAGATGGAAATTCTGTTGGACGACATATTCGACCTCGAGACACAAAAGAAGGTCACTACCAAAGATACCTTACAAGCAGAACTTATTGCAGAAGGAGGAAAGAATCGAGGCAATTACAGAAGCACCATACTGTCCCCCGAGCTTAAAGCGGCAGCTAAAAGCCTTCGTGAGAACAAGGAGATAGTTGTCAGGAGAGGTGACAAGTCGCCAATATATGTCATTCTTAAAAAAGACGAATATCTGGCGAAAATGAACATCATACTCTCTGACCAAACTAAGTTCCAAAGGGTAACGAAGGACACTACAGCCGAATTAAAAGCAAAGGTCAACAAACTGATCGAAACTGTGAAAGCCAAGAAATCCGGACTCCACCTGCCAAAGATCATTGGGGAATATAAACCTGGATATGCGTATGGAAATGTCAAGACACACAAGCCTGGAAACCCACTTCGGCCAATCATTAGCCAGATACCCACACGCACGTACAGACTGGCGAAGCGACTCAAAGGCCTGCTGACTCCTTATGTTCCTTGCGCCTTCAGCCTGAAGTCTCCAAAGGAATTTGTTGACTTACTGCGGGGCACACGGGCCACATGAACTTGAAACCGGCCATATGCTGCAGGTATGTTGACGACATTTTTACACAGGTACCTGATGTCAGACCTCTGCAGGAGCTGAAGGAGGCATTTGAGCAGAGTTCTGTGCTGCGTTTCACTTACGAGATGGAAAAGGATGGGAAGCTGCCGTTTCTAGATGTAACAGTCATGGAAAAGGGCGGAGGTTTCCACACTGCAGTCTACACTAAGGAAACAAACATAGGAATGTGCCTAAATGCCAACAGCGACTGCCCAGACAGGTACAAGAGGAGTGTTGTTAACGCATATGTCGACCGTGCTCTCAGCCACAGCTCAGAATGGAAGCAAGTCGACGAAGAACTCTGTAGGGTAAGGCAGGTCCTAGTCAATAACGGCTTCTCCAATGGTTTCGTCAAAGACATCATAAGAAGGAAAGTGAAAAGCCGTGCAACCTCTGAAGAGACAACTAACACAACACCTATACCCCCTATTAGACTATTTTACAGGAACTTCTTTTCCACAGCTCATAAAACGGAGGAAAGGGTCCTGAAAGATATTGTTAATAGAAACGTTATCCCTACAGACAAAAATCAGAGGATCCAACTGACGATTTACTATAAAACCAGAAAAACGGCCAGCCTACTCATGAGAAACTCTCCAGACACAAAACAGAACGCTTTAAAAGAGACTAACGTCGTCAATGCCTTCAAATGCCCACTTGGGGACTGTAAGCTCCAAAAAACCCAGTATATAGGCAAGACAACAACATCTCTTTCTAGGCGTTTAACGATGCATAAGCAACAGGGCTCCATTAAGGAACATATAATCTCTTCCCACAACCAAACCATCGCCAGAGAAATCCTAGTAAACAACATAGAAATCATCGATAGATACAGCGATAGCAGGCGGCTTGACGTTTGCGAGGCATTACACATCAAGAAGTCAACACCAGCAATCAACAGCCAATTATTGCACAACTATATTCTACCCACCTCAAGACTCCGCTCCAATATAGAAGCATCAAGAAATATGGACCAATAGGCTTTCTACAAACACTTCTATTCAATATCCATTGTTTCGTGTTCTGTCTTGTGTTGATGAAATTAATACCCTATTAATACTCTTGTTCTGTCTTGTGTTGATGAAATTAATACCCTATTAATGCCACATCTTGTTCTGTCTTGTGTTAATGCCACATCACCCCTTCCACCTCACTCAAATGTAGATATAAAATCGGAGATGCGTAAGTTCTATTCAGTTGTGTATTTGTGAACTAAAGTCTTTGAAAATGTAATAAGTTTTACGAAACGCGCTCGTGTCGCGTCAGACTAGAAATAAAAATGAATTTTGGAGAATTGATTTTTGATTTACCTCCAACAGTGAAAAGAAATGTACGAAAGATTGAGAAAATTCGTGTTAGAATTATTAATCTTACTTTTTCGGTCATATTTAATAATATATATATATATATATATATATATATATATATATATATACTAATATATATATATATATATACTAATATATATATACTAATATATATATATATATATATATATATATATATATATATATATATATATATATATATATATATATATATATATATATATATATAACTGAAAACTCACACCCCAGAACTCAGTTGCATATTGTCCTGGGGACCATTCAGGCTTGTTCTCGTATATATATATATATATATATATATATATATATATATATATATATATATATATATATATATATATATATATATACATATACTAATATATGTATATATATACATATGTTATACTCAAAATTCTGTCAGTTGAAATGTAACCAATCACAGGCAAGTAGGCCTCTGACGTCATGCCAGACAGAGGAGCATCAAGCATGCTCCCAGCAGCCGCAGTTATCCTCACAGACTCAGAGTAGAAGGACCTCGGCTAGGCAGTTATATACCTTGCTATCTCAGTCAATAAATATATACAGAAGCGCTACTGTGTCTACATTCTACCCGAACAAGGCAAACGAATACTGGTAGCAGCAGTGGGATCCAGAAATTTTTTTCTGGAAGCAAAAGTTCAAGTACCCAGCATCGCCTCGTGTTCCAGCCAAAACCGCCGCCACCGCCACCGCCATAAGCCGCCATCCTGCCACCCACGCATCAAATATTGTGCCAGACCGGGGTCCTGCCATCAACCACTACTCCAGGCCAACGTTTCAGAAGTAAGGATCAATATTTTCCTGTGAGAACGGGCACTCATCAGTGAGGAGGAAGGAAGCTTCCCGCGCCAGCCATTTTTGAACCTCGCGCCACCACGTGGGAACCACCTAGTGCACCCACCACCAACACCACCGCCACCCAAGCTGACAGTATCAAGCTTCGTGAGGGTGCAAGCTACTGCAATCGTCGTCAGCCATCGTCGCAAGTATCAACTGGTTATTCCATCGTCGCAATATTGTCGTCGTCAGAATTTATCTTCGTGCTTCTAGCGTGAACAGTGTGGGGTCCCTGAGTCTCGCGCCACCGCCGCCAGGAGCGCTGCCGTCGCATCCAGTTTGTAAACACGCCTCACATGGGCCTCTTCCGATCTTCACGACGCTTCTCCTACTTTGGCTACTGGTGATCCTCATAAATTACAACCCTGAGATAAGTAATTGCTAGTTGAGAACAACGTGCCAAGTGTTAAAAAGTGACTTATGTAATAATTCCCATAATATCCTGTGAATTAACCATTCAGTGACTTGTTAAATATTGGAGCCGGTTTAGTACTCCAGAGGCCCACAGTTTCTCTGAGACATTTCAATATTCCCTGCATATGATTCCATTATTCATTAATTGTTACTAGTGTCATTACTGAATTCAAAGGTGAGAGAAGTAAGAAATAATTGTTTCTAGCAGTTTATTTTGCATAATAGAAATTTGTTTTTGAGATTTCCATAGACAATAGAACATAGAAAATTTGTTATATTTCTCCAGACCTAACTTGAAATTTATCCTTTAAGCATTTTATTTTAAATTTTTACCATAGCAGTTATATACATTCCTGTGTCCAGTTTATGTATTACATCCATATTTCATGTATTGCCACTTGTTGTGTTGAATCTTTTAATGAAATTTTGCAATTGCATTTCCCAGTTTTTATTCTAAATTGCTGTGCTTAGTCTGGTTTAATTAATTTACATACATCTAATTCCAGTCATTTTTTTAATGAAAGATTGCTAAATTTAGTTTACAATTGCTTGTTCTTAATTATTTTCTTGCCTAGCCCAATTTAATAATTTTATTTCTGCCATTTTTACTTTAGCCAAGTTGATATTTTTTTGTTTATTTTTGTGTATACTATTTCTGATGCCAGGTGCACTTAATTATAATCTGCGTTCAAATATTACTTCCACGGCTGTGACAATGCCTACCACTGTTGAAACCCCTTCAGAATCAATGGGAACAGTTGCTCGTCCCAATGGCCAGAGATCAGCTCAGGAAATGGCTATTCCTCTTTTTGCTGGGGAATCGCGTTTATTAGAATCATGGTTTAGTAAGGTTGAAGCGAAAACAGTTGCACGTTTTTCTAAGCCTACTGATGCCGAATACTTAGCAATTGCACGGTCAGCCGTGGACACAACCAAAGGTGATGCACGTTTTGTTGTTGATGAGAAAGCCATTGTTAGCCTCCAGTCTTGGCCTGAATTTAAGGATTTCTTTCGCCGTCGCTTTGTTAATAAAGGAGACCTTGACCCATATAGGTTAGTCAAGAAAATTGCCAATGCCACCATGCAGCCTGGTGAATCGTTTAATGCGTTTACTAGCCGTCTCGATCAGTATCTGTATGCCTTAGTTTCTGCTATGAATAATTCGACTTGGTTAGATAAAGACAATAATCTGTCCCCTGAGGCTATGGCCAAAATGATAGCATTTGGTACTTTAATGCATTTTGCCCCCGAGCATACAAAACCAATCGTTGAGCAACAAAATTTTGGTGTTAAACATGAAATTGGTGAAGTATTTGAGGCTATTAACAATGCCGCAGATAAACTAGCTCCCCGAAGTGCTCAACTGTTGCCACCCTCTGATGCTGTAAATGTAGAAACAAGCTCTCAGCATCCTCCCACAAACTCTCAAAACTCTTGGTCGCAGAAGCGTACCCATGCTCGTAGCCCCCAGTCAAAGTCGCCGCCTCATAAATTCCCGAAACGCCATAGTCCACAACCATCCACTCCCTCATGTTGGCATTGTGGTAAGAGTAACCACCTCGCAAGGGACTGTTGGTCCGCCCCTAGATCATCACCTCCTAGACAATTCTCTCGGTCCCCTCGTCAATCTTATCATTCTAGGCTTCCATATTGCACGTACCATAAACAAGTTGGTCACCACACTGCGGATTGTAGAGCTAGGCAAAGGACATCTCCACCTCGTAACTCCCATGGTCAGTCTTGGCGAGGCTCACAGCGTCCAAGACATTATCAGAACTCTCGTAATTACAACTCCCAGCCCAGCTATAATGCAACTTCAAATTATAATGCTCAGTCACAGAATGCTGGAGCTCAGAATGTTCACTCCATGTCGTCGGGAAACCCCCAAGGCCATCCGCTAACCAATTCAAGCTAGCCAATCCTAGTGCCCTCCCTGTGTATTCAGTAGCTACCCAAAATAGATTTGGACACTTGACAGAGGAGGACACTGACTCTAGACCAGTTGTAGATGTTGACGGATCCACAGTAAATTTGACACAAACAAGACACAGATATCCCAGACAACATAAGTCAAAAATAGTAACTTGTCCAGTCTCAAGTGATGGTCCCCTTGTCTCAGCCATTGTACATGGTAGAGTTTTAAAAGTTTTTCTTGACTCAGGTGCAAAAATTAATATTGTCAAGCCCTCGGCTCTTAGAGACATTGAAAGTATGCACCCTACTATTTTAAAACAGTCACACATACCTTTTCTAAGTGGTATTTCAGGAAATAAAGTAAAAGTTCAGGGTGAAATTGACCTCCCACTCAAGTTCAATGATGTCACATTGTCTATAACATGTTTAGTTGTTGACATTATTCATTTTCCTGGAGACATTCTCTTAGGTCTGTACACCATGATTGATGAAAATATTGCATTGTTTCCCCATCGTTGGAACATAAGTATCAAAGACCATGTCATACCCTTGTGTAGCATGTATCGACAAGGCCACGAGTTCAATCTTCAATCAGATTATGTTAATTTTGTTGACACCCGCCTTGCAAGCGTAGGTTTGTCAGATCATTGTCGTGGTAGCATACCCGAGAAAACAGGCACTCGATTGAAGCATAGTAGTTGTGCAGTTGTTAAGGAGAATGAGTATCGGGACTTTCTGGAAGGGGACGCCCTAACGGATTCTCGTTGTCTCGCTCGCCTGGCAGCTTCCATCTCTGAAGTCAGTGGTTCCACGGCTACTGACACTGTGTTACACCCTCATTCTCTCACCAGAATAAGAGTTAAGGTTCAGGGAGTGCCTGAGTTGTCGGATGTGATTGCGGAAAGTGAAACATGTAAAGTGAATGGTACATTTGTTGAACCCTCCTGGCACACAGTGCAGGATGGTACTGTCACACTATTTATCGCAAACACTAGTAATGCCGATATCCATCTCCAGTCTGGTACCCATGTTGTAGATTTTGCCCATTACTCGTTACCGGTGCGAGTTGTGGATGATGTCTCCATGGATCATACTGTTTGTACACTCACACCAGGAGAACAGGGATCTCAGCCAGAGGTGCAAGCGCAACACCTCAGTCCTACTGATTTTCCTGACTCTGTGGCTCAGCTTTTGAAAATTTTGAACAAGAATAGAGCTGTTGTTGCTCTACCAGGAGAAAAATTAGGTCTCACTCCTCTCATTACACATAAAATTCCCCTTGAACAAGGAACTACGCCTATTTATGTACCAGCTTACCGTCTTCCCCATTCTCAGAGAGCAGAAGCAGATAGACTTGTAGAGGAAATGTTACAGAGTGATGTAATTGAATCGAGTAATTCGCCATGGAACGCTCCATTGATTCTTGTACCAAAACGAGATGGGACTTGGAGACCTGTAATCGATTATCGCAAGCTTAACAGAGTAACAATACCTGATCGTTTCCCACTTCCAGTTCTAAATGATTTGTTGCAAAGTATTGGTCGAAACAAAGTATTCTCAACATTAGATTTGTTGCAGGGATTCTGGCAAATCCCCCTTGATGAGGAAAGTAAACAATTGACAGCCTTTAGTACTCCCAATGGTCATTTTCATTTCAAAAGAATGCCGTTTGGTTTGCATAGTAGTCCAATAACCTTTTCACGGCTCATGACAAATCTATTTAATAGATTGATAGGAAGTACGCTTCTAGTTTACCTTGATGATCTCATAATCATGTCGCAAGATGTTCAGACTCATTTCCAGAACCTTGAGAAAGTACTTGCAAAGCTCGCTGAAGCTAATTTAAAAATAAAACTTGCAAAATGTTCATTTTTAAAGCAGATTAATTTCCTAGGTCATTCAGTTACACCTTCAGGTATTACATTGAATAAATAAAAAATTATTGCTGCCCGTGATTTTCCAACGCCTCGTACCGCAGAAGCCGTAAGACAGTTCACAGGCCTTGTAGGATTTTATCGTTCATTTATTGCTGGATTCTCTATTATAGCCACTCCGCTTTACAAGTTGCAAAGAAAAGGTGAACCCTTTGTTTGGGGAGAGGCCCAGGATCAGTCATTCAAAAAACTCAAAGCAGCCTTGATTTCGTCACCTGTCCTTAGGTACCCAGATTTTTCTAAACCTTTTACGTTGTTTACAGATGCTAGTGACATAGGTCTAGGTGCTGCATTACTTCAAACAGAAGGTCACAGAGATCACACAATAGCTTATGCTAGCCGTACTTTATCTAAAGAAGAGAAAAATTATAGCGCAACAGAACGAGAAGCCTTGGCAGTTGTCTGGGCACTTAAACATTTCAAGGATACAATTTATAATTACCCAGTTCATGTTCTTACAGATCACCAACCATTAATTCCCTTGTTCAAAAATAAGAATCCAGTTGGAAAGTTTGCTAGATATTTGCTCACAATTCAAGAATTCAATCCCACATTTGGATATATTCCAGGAAAGCAAAATGTTATAGCCGATGCGTTTTCTCGACACGTAGCTGCGATTCAGTTAAATTACCCAGCATTAGATGCTACAGTAGTAGAAACGGAACAAAGACAAGACCCCATATGGGCACCCGTCATTAAATTTTTGACTAAGCAAGACACTCGCCCGATTCATAAACCGCCAGTACCATTGAAAGAACTAGTTATGTTGGACAATTTACTGTGTAGAGTAGTAAAGCTAGGGACAGCCCCGAGGAAATGTTGTCAGTTAGTTGTTCCAGCTGTCTTGGTACCAACTGTGTTAAAAATTATCCATGATGCTCCTGCAAGTGCACATCCAGGAAAGGATCGTACACTCCAACAAGGTCGATTGAAATATTTTTGGCCAAAAATGGCTAAGGAGATTGCTCATTATGTTGACAGATGTTTAACTTGTTTACAGCACAAGGGACATGTTTCAGGACCTAATCCAATTCAGGTGTACCCAGCAACTAAAGCTCCTTAGGAACGAATATCGATGGATTTATTGACAAATTTTGCGGAAACAGAGAAAGGGAACAAACATTTGCTTGTGATGGTCGATAATTTTTCACGGTTTTGCGAACTAGTTCCTATCCCGAACAAAACAGCAGAAACCATAGCCAGCGCATTCCATGACCAAATAATTTGTAGATATAGTATGCCTAAAGTAATCCTTTCAGATAATGGTCCAGAATTCAGTAATAGTATTCTAACTAGCTTGTGTGATTTATATAACATCAAAAAATGTAGCATCATGCCTTATCATCCGGCAAGTAATGGACTAGCTGAACGTACTAACAGGAAAGTGTTAGATGCCTTGAGAGTCACGTTGAATTTTGATAACAACAATTGGGATGATTTTATACCCTTAATTCAGTGTGCTATAAATTCTTCAATTAATGTTTCTACTGGTGACACACCTCACGCTATTCTTTATGGTACAGATAAGATCCTCCCTAATGAATTGATTAACGTACCTCCTACTCCCTTATATAACGTAGATGATTTTGTTCAAGTGAAGCGTAGACAAATGCAACTAGTATTCAAGAAAATACGAGAACAACTGTCCAAAGCAACAGCCGAGTTCACTCTAGCAAGGAATGCACGAGCTAAACCCAGTAAAATAACTATTGGATCTGTAGTAATGATACTTAACCAACACAGGTCTGGTCCTATGTACAAGTTAACTAAGAAATATTTGGGTCCATATAAGGTAATCGAGCTTATTAAAGGTAACAAATACAGACTTAAGAACTTGTTAACAGGAGAGTATATAAATGAACATTTAGACCACATGAAGTTAGCTAAAATGACTGTTGACGAGACTGATGAGGAAGATGACAATGAACTTACCCAGACAGATACTCCTACTCGGACACCACCTTCTGTGGTTGACAGACCACTTGATGCTCAGCAACCCCATACTAGCAATTATAATCTTAGATCTAGACCTCTCGTTTCAACCGTGCACTCACCACACGTCCATTGGCTAGATGTTAACGAGGATATCTCTCAAGATGATAGTTTGTCGCATGAAGTTTCACCTGTTCCGGACCTTCAGTCAGAGCCAGAGTTGTATAGTGCTCTGGATGAGCTAGGTGTAGATATCCGCAGAATTTATAATTGAATGCACTCTGCAGTTATTCTGTTGTTTTGAAAAAAAAAAACTCATTTGCAGTATTTCTACCACATGTGTCTTATTATTACCATTATATATAATGTATAGTTTTTCTCAACTTTATTTGGTTATAAATTAGATGCCATTGTTAAGTCTACTACCATTTGTATTTTTACAGTGCTTGTCATAGGAGTTATTATTGTTCTAGCAACCACATTGAGGCCAGTGAATCCTGACTGCTATCACGCAGATGTTAGTCTTCTTGATCCAGGTCTTGTATATGCTTGTAAATATATTGCACATTATATATATTGTACATTGGTCTTGTAAATATATTGTATTATTTCAAAAAAAAAAAAAAAAAAAAAAAAAAAAAAAAAAAAAAAAATCATTATCTATCTTGAAATTCAATTGTGGTTGTTAGGTCAGAACTTTGTTCCATTAATGTAATAATTGTTTAATTTTGTATGGTTTTCAAGCACATGCCATTGACACATGTTAATAATTTTGTTTAGGCAATACCTTGAGTTGTATTGTTCATATCTGATCAGTAGACATACACATGTTCTTAATACTCTGGTTTAGTCAAAGCATTGTTACCATGATTTTCACCTATTATGATGAATTTTTTTTTGGTGCATATATGCCGAGTTGTTTGTATTACGCACACCTGATCTTCTTTCAATGTTTTATTATGCAAATTTCACATGTAAGCCATTATTGAATGCCACCGAGGTCCTTTCAGTATCTTTGTAACTATATAGCTAGCCAGAGCTTGTCGACAAGGGACGTCGACTTGGTAGCGTGTCCGAGCGGTGTTATACTCAAATTTCTGTCAGTTGAAATGTAACCAATCACAGGCAAGTAGGCCTCTGACGTCATGCCAGACAGAGGAGCATCAAGCATGCTCCCAGCAGCCGCAGTTATCCTCACAGACTCAGAGTAGAAGGACCTCAGCTAGGCAGTTATATACCTTGCTATCTCAGTCAATAAATATATACAGAAGCGCTACTGTGTCTACATTCTACCCGAACAAGGCAAACGAATACATATATATATATATATATATATATATATATATATATATATATATATATGTATATATATACATATATTAGTATATGTATATATATATATATATATATATATATATATATATATATATATATATATATATATATATATATATATATATATATATATATATATATATACGAGAACAAGCCTGAATGGTCCCCAGGACAATATGCAACTGAGTTCTGGGGTTTGAGTTTTCAGTTTATATATATATATATATATATATATATATATATATATATATATATATATATATATATATATATATATATATATATATATATATATACTATATATATATATATATTCTATATATATACTATATATATATATATATATATATATATATATTCTATATATATATATACTATATATATATATATATATATATTCTGTATATATATATATACTATATATATATATATATATATATATATATATATATATATATATATATATATATATATATTCTATATATATACTATATATATATATATATATATATATATATATATATATATATATATATATATATATATATATTCTATATATATACTATATATATATATATATATATATATATATATATATATATATATATATATATATATATATATATATATTCTATATATATATACTATATATATATATATATTCTATATATATATATATATATATATATATATATATATATATATATATATATATATATATATATATATATTAGTTCATTTTGGTAGCAGTCTTTCCTGTAGACATATATTATTAAATATGACCAAAAAAGTAAGATTAATAATTCTAACACGAATTTTCTCTATCTTTCTTACGTTTGTATTCACTGTTGATGATAATTCAAAGATCAATTCTCCAAAATTCATTTTTATTTCTAGTCTGATGTGACACTTGAGCGCGTTTCGTAAAAGTTATTACATTTTCAAAGACTTTAGTTTACAAACACACAACTGAAACTGAATAGAGCTTACACATCTTCGAGTTTATATCTACATTTGGGTGAGGTGGATGAGGTGAATCAATCCAGCAATCAACAGCCAATTAATGCACAACTATATTCTACCCACTTCAAGACTCCGCTCCAATATAGAAGCATCAAGAAATATGGACCAATAGGCTTTCTACAATTACTTCCATTCAATACCCATTGTTTCGTGTTCTGTCTTGTGTTTGAATTTAATACCCATTCAATACCCATTGTTTTGTGTTCTGTCTTGTGTTTGAATTTAATACCCATTCAATACCCATTGTTTCGTGTTCTGTCTTGTGTTTGAATTTAATACCCATTGTTGAAAGTTTGTTTTCACCTCATCCAACTTTACCCAAATGTAGATATAAACTCGAAGATGTGTAAGCTCTATTCAGTTTCAGTTGTGTGTTTGTAAACTAAAGTCCTTGAAAATGTAATAAGTTTTACGAAATGCGCTCAAGTGTCGCGTCAGACTAGAAATAAAAATGAATTTTGGAGAATTGATCTTTGAATTACCATCAACAGTGAAAAGAAACGTAAGAAAGATAGAGAAAATTCGTGTTAGAATTATTAATCTTACTTTTTCGGTCATATTTAATATATATATATATATATATATATATATATATATATATATATATATATATATATATATATATATATATATATATATATATATATATATACACTAGTGTATATATATATATACACTAGTCTTGGGCACTAGTCCAACTTCAGAGGAATTCGAAGAAGTGTTTGACTTGCAACAATGATCGAACCCGTCTGTGACATTCATCAATGTTTCCCATTGTTGTGTTCTTCAAGAGATCCATAACCTTTAAGCACCTTTTTGCATTATTATTTTTGTATCAACCCATGTATATCTTGTAACCATCAAATGCATAATAAAGCACAAAAAATATTCAAGGAAGGGGGTGGTAGGAGAAAAGCACACAGAAACTGTATTGGAGGGGATCTAAACATTCCCTCTAATGCGTTATGCGTGGTTTCCTCCGAGGCTATGGGTCCCCCTTCTTCCAGCTAGAGGTGGTACTCCCTTCCTATATATATATATATATATATATATATATATATATATATATATATATATATATATATATATATATATATATATATATATATATATATATATATACATATGTCGTACCTAATAGCCAGAACGCACTTCTCAGCCTACTATGCAAGGCCCGATTTGCCTAATAAGCCAAGTTTTCATGAATTAATTGTTTTTCGACTACCTAACCTAACCTAACCTAACTTTTTCGGCTACCTAACCAAACCTAACCTATAAAGATAGGTTAGGTTAGGTTAGGTAGGGTTGGTTAGGTTCGGTCATATATCTACGTTAATTTTAACTCCAATAAAAAAAAAATGACCTCATACATAATGAAATGGGTAGCTTTATCATTTCATAAGAAAAAAATTAGAAAAAATATATTAATTCAGGAAAACTTGGCTTATTAGGCAAATCGGGCCTTACATAGTAGGCCGAGAAGTGCGTTCTGGCTACTAGGTACGACATATATATATATATATATATATATATATATATATATATATATATATATATATATATATATATATATATATATATATATATATATATATATATATATAATAATTATATACACACACACACACACACTCTAGCAGTACCCGGCAACACATTGCTGTGGCTCAGCAACGCATGTGCATTGCTTAGTCAAAGCAACCTTCCCTGTCCCCTAGTCTTCCCCACCATTCCCCATTTCCCCTTCCCCTCGTCCCCACCATCCCAATCTCCCCTGTCCCCACCATTACCTCCTCCCTTGTCTGCTCGTCCTCTCCACCATTCCCCACTCCCTCACCCGATGCCTTCCCAAATGGTCTGATGTTCCCATCAGAAAATTGGCAACATCAAGTAAGTAATTATCAAAAGAAGGCACCAAACCGGGTAGGCTATGTAGCACCATCAAATGTGGAAATAATCAAAGGGCACTAAATATCACCAAGGATGACAATACGAGAACAAAAACGCATAAGGCGAACGATATCAAAAGCATCCGAGTCACCAAGAATTCTATTGAGGGACAGGGGACCGCGAAGGGTGGTCGGAAAGCAAGACACACGCTTGTCCTGGAAGTCAGGACATTCAAGAAGGACATGCACGACCGTAAGAGGGAAAATGCAACTAGGACAATAAGGAGCAGTGCGGCGCTCCATCAAGTGACCATGGGTTAAGCGAGTATGGCCAATACGCAACCTCGTCAGAGCGGTTTCCCATCGCCGGTTACGATGGAAGGAGGACGGCCACGAGGAAACACAACACTTAAGAGTACGTAGTTTGTTACCAGTAACAGACGACCAAGAAGCCTGCCAACGGGTAAGGACGGAGGAATGGATAACCGGGTAAAAGTCAGAATATGGAATACCTTTATGAGAGATGGGACAAGAGCGGACAGCTTCCTTAGCGGCAGCATCCGCACGCTCATTTAAAGACACACCAATATGGCTGGGAACCCAACAAAACCCAACCGACTTAAATTTACTGTGAACAAGAAACAGCCAATGCTGGATCTCGACAACTACTGGATGAACCGGATTAAAGGACCCGAGAGCCATGAGGGCACTACGAGAGTCAACAACAACTACAAAGGAAGACTGACAACGAGAAAGCAGGAGACGAAGAGCATAGAGAATAGCATAAAACTCCACTGTAAAGATGCTAGTCTCCGGAGGTAAGCGACACATATAAGTGCGATCAGGAAAAACAACATAGTAGCCAACACCGTCCACAGACTTAGACCCATCGGTGAAGACAGAAACGGAGAGGAAGCGAGAGGAAAAGTGCTCAAGGAAAAGGCTTTTTAGAACCGTAGGAGGGGTAAAAGCTTTAGTGACACGGGTCAAGGAAGTACAAAACCGCAGAAGAGGGACTCTCCACGGGGGCAAAGAAGGAACAACACTAAGAGAAACATTAGAAATACGAACGGAAAGAGAATTCTATAGGCGAGATAACCGGACAGAAAGATGGAGGTGATGAAGAGGAACAGGAACCGTAGGAGGGGTAAAAGTTAAAGCACAACAGAGGCGAGAGGAAGGATGTTGTAAGGACCGCGAAAGATAGCGAAGACAGTAGCGATCACGGCGGTCCTGGAGAGACAGGAAGCCAGTGTCAACATACAAGTTAAGGACGGGAGTCGAACGAAAGGCACCAGAACTGAGGTGCAACCTAGTATGGTGCAAAGCATCAAGACGGCGAAGAGTAGAAGGAGAAGCGGACGAGTAAGCAGGGCAACCATAATCGAGCTTAGACAGGACGAGAGAGGAATGTAAAGCAAGGAGAGTGCGCCTATCTGCCCCCCAAGAAGTATGGGACAAGACCCGAAGGAGGGTAAGGGCCTTAGATCACTCAACACGGAGGTAAGAGATATGAGGAGACCAAGACAAACGAGGGTCAAGGAATAACCCCAAAAGCTTCGCGGAATCTTTGTACTCAAGGGGATGACCATAAAGTGACAAAGAGGGAGGAAGAACGACCCGTTTCCGCGAGTCATGGCACAAGTCTTAGAAGTAGAGAACTTGAAGCCATGATCGGTGGCCCAAGACGACACGGCATCAATTGCAAGGTGAAGCCGGCGCTGAAGGAGAGGCGAATGATCACCCTGACAGCAAAGGATTAGATCATCGACATAGAGAGCGGAGAAGACACCTGAAGGAAGAGAGGAAAGAAGACCATTTAGGGCAACCAGAAAAAAGAGTAGTGCTCAGAACACTACCCTGGGGCACACCTTCGTATTGCTGAAAAGAGGCAGAGAGAGCGGTACCAAGGCGCACCCGAAAGGAACGACGAGAGAGGAAGCTGCGGAGAAAGAGAGGGAGATGACCACGAAGGCCAAAAGAATGAAGTCGAGATAGAATATGATATCGCGTAGTGGTGTCGTAAGCCATTTCCAGGTCAAAAAGGACGGCAACAACGGAGTTCTTCGCAGCAAAAGCAGTACGAATAGAGACCTCCAAGTTCACCAGGACATCTGTCGTGCTGGGGCACTTGCGGAAACCAAATTGAGAAGGGGAGAGGAGGTGATGGTGTTCCAGGAACCACATCAGACGAACGTTAACCATACGTTCAAAGAGTTTGCACACACAACTTGTGAGGGCAATAGGGCGAAAGTCCTTAGGGGAAGTTCCCAGAGACCCCGGTTTGCGAACAGGGAGGACAACAGCATCGAGCCAGTCCTCAGGGACGGACGACGACTCCCAGATCCGATTATACAGACTCAGTAAATACTGAGACGTGCACGGAGGGAGATGGCGAAGCATCTCATTATGAATACCATCGGAGCCCGCCGCCGTAGAACCGCAGAGGGCCAGGGCAGAACGAAGTTTAGAGAGAGAGAAGGGATCATTATAGGGAAGCTGAAGACGAGTGCAGAAATCTAAAGGACGAGACTCAAGGAAAGGTTTACGAAGAAGGAAAGATTGGGGAAGATGGAGACCAGAGCTAACAGAAGAAAAGTGGGAACCCAGTTCGGAAGCGACCTGTAACGGGTCCGTCACAAGAGTATCATGGAGGTGAAGGACCGGTGAAACATCGGGAACGAACTTACCCGCTATCTTGCGGATACGCTTCCAGATCTGGGGCAGAGGAGTTTCGGACGTAATTGTTGAGACATAAGATACCCAACATTCACGTTTAGCCGTACGGATGGCCCTACGGGCCACCGCACTCGCTTTCCGAAAGAAAAGAAAAGAATCGGCCGTCTGCCGATGGCGGTGCCTCTTATAGGCTGCACGCTTACAGCGGACAGCCCGAGCACAATCCGCATTCCACCAGGGAACGCACTTCCGCGGAGGAAGAGCGAGGAATTGAGCGGAGGGCAGCGTTGAAGACAGTGTCATGAAAAAGGAGGAGAGCGCGAGGGAGAGGCCGAAGAAAGAGGTCAGAGAGAGCAGCACCGAGGGTAAATAGGTTCCAGTCCGCTTTAGCAAACTGCCACCTAGGAAAAGAGAGGGAAGGGCGAAACGAGAAAAAGGAAACAAGGATAGGGAAATGATCACTGCCATGGAGGTCATCAAGAACCTGCCATGTGAAATCTAAGTAAAGAGAAGAAGAGCAGAGAGAAAGATCAAGACAGGAAAGGGTGCGAGTCCGAGAGTCCAAATGAGTGGGCTCACCAGAATTCAGAAGAGACAGGGAAGAAGAGAGGAGAAACAGCTCAAGAAGGCGACCCCGGGTATTCGTCAGAACGTCACCCCAAAGAGAATGACGACAATTGAAATACCCCAGCACGAGCACAGGCTCCGGCAAGGAATCCAAGAGGTGTTTCAAATCAGGAAGAGAAAGCGGGACACTCGGGGGGAGATAAATTGAACAAACTGTGTACCATTTCACCACAAAGATACGAGCAGCAGAACAATGGAGAGGCAAAGGAAAAAGTAAAGGAACAAAGGGAACATCAGCTCGAATCAAGAGAGCAGAAGAATTAGGAGCCCCAGCAACGGATGGGAAGGGGGGGGAGAGGAAGGAATAGCCACGAAAACGACCAGGACGAGCACCAAGCATCGGCTCCTGGAGACAGACACAAAGGGGCGAAAATCGCAAAATCAGAAGTTGGAGTTCGAGGAAATTGGCATAATAACCTTGAACGTTCCATTGAAGAATAGACATTGACGAGAAGGGAAAGGACAACAACAGAGAACAAGGAAGAAACAAAGGCGAAAGAGCAACACAGCACGTTAAAGAATATCAGGGTCAGGATCAGGGTCAGTAAAGTCAGGGTTAGGGGGCATGGGTAAACTGAGCAAAGACGGAGGGAAGGAAGCGGGAGAACAGATCAGAGGCGGGCGGGCGGGGTCCGGAGGAGGAGGAGGAAGAGAAGGAGACAACAGAGAGGAGCAGTCAAGGACAGCAGCAGGAAGAGGGGGAGTAGAAAGAGGGGAGCGCACCTCAGCAAGAGCAGCAACCGAAAGGGAAGCAGGAGCCAAAGAAACCTCCGTAGCAGGAACAGGGGGCGCAATCACTGAAATGGGAGGGGAAGGAGCAACAGAGCCAGAATTAGGGGCTGAGGAAGAAAGCGAAGCCTTCTTAACCGCCGGGGAGGAGGAAGGAGAGGAGCCAGGCTTACGCTTCTGACTTAAAGAGACCGGTGTCCCAGCAACTACGTACCGGGCAACGGATTCCAGTGTCTCAACAGGAGAAGCTGAACGAGAGCACACACGACGGCCGTTAGGAGAGCGATGGACATCCGCCTGCACCGACAGGCGGCGGGGAGAGCCGATAGATGGAGGAAGAGGATGGGAAGGAGGATCGGAGGGAGACGAGGAAGAAGACACAGGAGACATGACAGACCGGGTAGAAAGAAGGGGAACCCCAGACAGAGGACCAGGAGGGGGGCCCCTTGGGACAGAACGCAAAGGAACAGAGGAGGGGGCAGTGGGCATATCAGGGTCCAAGGCTCGGAAACGGTTGTGAGTCTGAGGAAAGAGGGAAGGACGAGGAGAGGAAGAGCGCAACACACGAGCATAAGAGACGTTAGCATAAGGCGGGAGCCTGGCGAACCTGGCGCCTCGCCTCAGGAAAAGATAAACGCTCCCGGTGCTTCAAGTTAAGGACGGCTGCCTCAAGCTTGTAATGGATACAGGCACGGGAGAAGGTAGGATGGGCCTCACCGCAGTTGAGGCAGCGAGCTTGGGGAGAAGTGCACTCCGACTTAGAGTGACCTTCACCCCCACACAAAGGAGAGAGAGAGACAGTTCCAGAGCAGCGGAGGGCACCATGCCCAAACCTCCAGCACCTGTTACAAAGTCGAGGAGAAGGAATATACTCCTGGACAGAGCACCTGGCACCAGCAAGAATGACAGAGGATGGAAGGGTCCTACCATCAAAGGTGATCTTCACAACACGAAGGGGTTGACGGCGACGACCACGAGGGGGACGAGTAAACGAGTCAACCTGGAGGACAGAATGGCCTTGGGCATCAAGGATATGCCGAATATCATCGTGGTAGTCCCGCAGATTCCGAACATCGGTTGCAACATGGGGCGGGAGGAGAATAGTGCCAACACTGGCATTCATCTGAACATTCTTGGAGACCCGAACAGGGGTCTCGCCAAGGCAAGATAAGGCAGCCAAGCGGGAAGCTGCATCCTGAGAAGGAACATCAATGACACGTGTACGGAGACGAGTGGGGTTAAAGGTAACAGACGCATCCACGGAATCTACAAGATGCCAATGGAGGGAGAAATCGTCAGGAGGCGCAGAATCAAGAGGGAGGAGATCAAAGTATTTGGCCCATAAAGCGGGACCAAACAAGGCCCGATACGCGTCAGTACGGGAAGGAATCGAGCGAGTGCGGTGGGGGCGCGAACGGCGTTGAGAACCCCCAGAGAGAGAGGGGTCAAAAGGCGCAGTAGTCACAACGAGAGACTTAGCCACACCAGGGGACGAAGTGGTCACCACTGGGGGCTTGAGGCTCAACCCAACCACAGAGGAGGGAGGGGAGCTGGGGGAAGAAGTCAGGATGGTCAAAGGAGGAGCAAGGTCGGGGCCCAACGCAGCGGGGGCTACAGAGCCTGGTCTTCCAAGACAGGCCGACTCGGGGGCTTGGTCGCCCACCCCACGAGCCCGAGAGGGTACATCAGAAACATTCAACGACATAGGTACGAAGAGTGATAAATTCATCCACGAATATGCCCCCATACCCACCATGGAGCCACAATTAGAGGCAGGACACCCAACAGGAAGCTATCGCCGATCATGCCAGGGCCCCCTAAGGGTGAGTCGTGAGTATACGCCCCACAAACGCCACCTTAAGAACCGTCAGTCCGTCGAGATCGGGTTCAGCGACGAAAGGGGGATTGACAATAAAAGGTTCCCCTCGCTCGAGACGTCGGGCGAGGGGAACCCGGGTGTCAAAATAGAAGAAGTCCAAAGGAATAACTAAAACAAGCAAAAGGGCGACAGGAAAAGACAAGCAGATAGGAGAAGAGGGGGGAGAAAAACGAAACAAAAGGAAAAGGAAAAGCGATTCAGCACAATTAGAGAAGACAGCAGCAGGAGTGCAAGGCCACCAAAGGACAGAGGACTGTCCCACGGAGCATCACACTCCAGCAGCTGTCCACTAAGCCCCCCTCACGGCGCCAATGGGCTGGATGGGGAGGGGGGTTGGGAACATCAAGTGATATGATGTTCCCATCACTGAAATATAAGAAAAGCAGTTAAAGAATGAAATTAAAATATGAAAAAATATAAAAATGAACTATACTCACGAAATGAACGGTTTGGCAAACATCACAGCTCAATTCCAACGCAATTCACACAAAATTACATCAAAATTAAAATAAATCAACATCTATGAAAATTCAGTTTATCAATGCAATCAGAAACATTGAAATGGAATTGTAGCATATCTAGTATAGCTTTTATGTTGCTCTTACATGCAACAGATGGCGCTGTTTTTCCAAGGAGAGCATAATTTTACCTATCACAGGTGTGGCATCTATAGGTATACTTACGAAATGAACGGTATGGTAAACAACACAGCTCAATTCCAACAATTTCACACCAAATAATTCACAAAAAAAAAAATCCATGAAAAAAAAAAAATTATCAATGCAATGGAAACATTGAAATTGAATTTGTGACATATTTAGTATAGCGTGCATGTTGCCATTGTGTGCAACAGATGGCGTTGTTTAAAAAAAACGCATGTTTTTACTCGTCAGAAGGGTGGCATCTATATATTAGGTATATAAAAAAAACGTGACTTCGAATAGATAGTTGTGTCAAAATTTCAAAGCAATCGGTTAAGAGGTTTCAAAGATTTCTCGCACATGAAAAATACATGAAAAAACACAGTTTTCCAGAAAAAGCATGTTTTTTTTTTACTGTCACAGACGTGACATCTATATAGTCTGTATATAAAAACCTGGCCAGATGCAAATGAAATGTTGTGTGAAAATTTCAAAGCAATCGGTCAAGAACTTTCGGAGATTAGCGATTTTGAACAAACGAACATTTCCATTCATATACATATAGATAGGGGGGTACCACCTCAGGTGCAATTATAGGGACCCACAGCCTCAAAGAAGGGAACACAGAGGATTCAGAGAAGAAATTTGTTCGCGTCTCCTACCTCCCCCCCCCCTTTTTTTTAAGTGTACACTTTATTATGTAAGGTTATACAGTTACGTTTCTGATTTTATACAAAAAATGAACATTAAGAGAACAAGAAAAAGTTCACTTCCTAGAGGCTGTAGATTTCCGCGAACTCCTCCGACGCCGGGCAAGAACTGAGAATTGCAGAGGGCATTCCTACTCTGGATCGGGACACTGAGGCACTGAAAGAGAAAACTTGCTGCTCTTGGGTCTCTTGTAGTGTCAATGAGCTTGGAACCAAGATCCTTAAGAAACCTTCTTGCACTCTCTCCCCATGGGCCTAAGGTCTCAGACCCTATTGGAACAAAGTTGTATTGATGATCTAATTGCCTGTACTTGGCTGACTTGTGTCTTTCTCTGTGTCGCCGTGGCTCCTGCTTGGCTGGGAGAGAGGATGTATGTGGTTGCCAGGGTGGATACGCAAGTATAATTCCATGCCAACTGTCTGCCACCCTTCCATGGGCGCAGTGTAATTCCGTCTGGTCGGCCGGTAAAGCTTACAGTTCAGCAGGTTGCCGGGCTCTCTCTCCGCTGGACATAAGCAGAGACAAGGCTTCTTTCAATTATGTCATTGACTTCGTCGTGTCTAGTGTGCCACCATCAGATTTTCCACAGTGCAGGCCATGCAATCCATATTTGTCAGTATTGCCCCGCCACAAATACACCTATGAACAGTATATGTGTAATATTATATATATATATATATATATATATATATATATATATATATATATATATATATATATATATATATATATTATATATATTATAATGTTGTACCTAGTAGCCAGAACGTCATACTCAGCCTACTATGCAAGGCCCGATTTGCCTAATAGGCCGAGTGATTATTTTCAATAAATTGCTTCCAATTAGTAATTTAACTAATTGGAAGCAATATTTTGAAAATAAAATCACTCGGCCTATTTAGGCAAATCGGGCCTTGCATAGCAGGCCGAGTACGACGTTCTGGCTACTAGGTACAACATTATATATATATATATATATATATATATATATATATATATATATATATATATATATATATATATATATATATATATATATATATATATATATAATGTTGTACCTAGTAGCCAGAACGTCGTACTCGGCCTGCTATGCAAGGCCCGATTTGCCTAAATAGGCCGAGTGATTTTATTTTCAAAATATTGCTTCCAATTAGTTAAATTACTAATTGGAAGCAATTTATTGAAAATAATCACTCGGCCTATTAGGCAAATCGGGCCTTGCATAGTAGGCTGAGTATGACGTTCTGGCTACTAGGTACAACATTATAATATATATATATATATATATATATATATATATATATATATATATATATATATATATATATATATATATATATATATATATATATATATATATAATAAATCAAAATAAATCTATAACAATCAAATAAATCGAAATCTATGAAAATAAAATTTATCAAGGCAATCTGAAACATTGAAATGGAATGTGTGACATTTAGTATAGCATGCATGTTGCTATTGTGTGCAACAGATGGAGCTGTTTTAAAAAAAAAAAAACATTTTTTCCTGTCACAGGTAAGGCACGTATATTGTACATATATAAAAAATCCTCCGCTTATTCGAATGCAATGTTGTGTCAAAATTTCAAACAACTTAGTAAAGAGGTTTCGAAGATTTCCCTCACATGAAAAACAGTTTTTCAGAAGAAGCATATTTTTTACCGTCACGGTCGTGACATCTATATAGTATGTACATAAAAATCTGCACAGATGCAAATGGAATGTGTGAAAATTTCAAAGCAATCGGTGAAGAACTTTGAGATAAGAGATTTTGCACAAACGAACATTAGATAGAGATAGAGACCGTAACCGTTAAATATATATAAAAGTACAGATTGGAAATTTCTACACCTATATACAACGATAACCTTTCATTTAGGTTAATAAAAGCGCTCACGTGCAGAGTTCGTCAAAACCCAGTGTTTCTCCACTGCCCAGTACCTTATCCAACCTTACTGGATAGCACTGGCGAGTTCACCTGTACGTGGGCCAGCCCACCGACAGTTTCATGAGGTGGCTGTACCCCCACGACCGTTCTCCATCTACTCGCTGGCAGAGGACCTCAGCCACGCACTGAGCTGGGTCACAAAACCAATACAGGGGTAGCGAACCCCCTGGCAGCAGCCTCTAGCGATCAGCTAACAGCATTACTCAACAGGCACCTCCCTGCCGCCAGTTTCTCCCCTAAGCCAGTCCCGGAGATCCGCCGATCTCTTTCAACAATCTGTAACTGGCAGCTGCCACACTGCTTCAGATCGGCGGCGGTTTACTTGGTCGTTTTTTTCCAAGACGATGTCGGGAAACCGTGGACTGCCCGAGATGAACTGTCGTCTCCAGTACCGCAGGCCCCAGACGTCACCTCTGTGGATACATACACGTCATTAATAAACTTGCCGGTACTGGTGAAAGTAGGAAGTAACACTAACTCACTGGGGGAGTTGACATTGTGCTCTGTAGCACAACCTAGGTGGTGCTGGTTTTGATTCGCCACCTCACCAGATATCACTCACAGCGACCTCTCTGGCTGGCCAAGGCAGGAAACTGGATCAATTTGCTGCTATCAGGCTACTACTACTAGATGGTGTTGTTTGTATGGTGTCCGATAGCATTGGAGTTAGAGAGCAGACTCACAGATGGCGCTGAAGTCACTACTCCCTGCTCCGATGAGATTGTCGGGTTCGTAACACTGTTGAACAGGTTAAAGTAAATCCAGGTTTTCACAGATTAAGAAAATACTCCCAACTATCAAACGTCGCCACAGAGCCAAAGTAGCTGAAGGAACATCCACTTGGGTCTAGTACATACAAGCCACTGGGTTCTCCACTTTTAAGCATTGCAAAAAGATATCCAGAGATTGGAGTAGACATACTCAGACTATAACTTGGTTACAAGTGCTGTTGGAGAGTAATAAACCCAATAGTAAAAGAAAAAATTACACTACCTACTGCTATTACACTACTTACTGGAATGTGAAGCAACGGAAGCCCTGGGCATCAATCTCAATTTTCATCCAACAAGAGCAGCTGCATTAGATACAAAATTCACAGTGAATACAATGATTAGAAAAGCAGTTGAAGAATGGGACACAGTAGTGAACACTGCATCGATATCCGCCACCAAGATAATGTCATTAACACAAGACTAAAACCACTGCTGCAAATCAGAAGCGGAAAAGAAACGGGAGAAAAGGAGGAAACCCTACGTCCATTTAAAACTCTAACCCAAATATCACAGTAACAAGGTTATCATGAATAACTCTCCTCAATTACAGTCTCACTCTAGCCCGTGCTACATGGACATTTTGTTCTGAGTAGCTAAATCTAAAACATCAACAGCAACAAACAGCTTGGCATGTTGATGGTGGTTCTGTCACACACAAGAACCACGAGCAACGTCTTATTAGATCAGGGAACTAAACTTATCATTAAAGAATAATATAGAAATAATAGAAAACCTAAAAAGAATTAATAATAATAGAACGCATTATATATAGTGTACAATCATCCTACTAAATGAGGGAACATTCAGCAATACTAAATTATTACTTCATGCATTTAAATTGGTATTCGTTATCCCTCACCTTCACCTCACACCTTATTTGCTCCTCCATAAGCACTACAATTGTTTCTCATTTATATCTGAGTAATCACTGACAGATGATACATCATCTACTAATGATGTCTGCTCTCATCTTGTAGTGTGTGTTGTACACTACTTACCTTATTATTATAAGTTATTGTTATCTTGGGGCTATACATCTTGTGTTCTAAGATAAAATTAAGCCCTTAAATTCAATCATTTATATATAACTGATTACTAATATATTTTTTGTTCAACAGGCAATTGCTATCTGAAGTACCAGTCTCATATTTCCTTAGGTGCATCCATGTATTCTGGCAACTTCTTATCCTGGTATGCATATTGCCAGTAACAGTCCCAAGTCATCCTGCCATCCACACCTATGATATAACTTTTCTTTATAAATAAGTGAAAACGGTCAGGTAGTTTGCTCAGATGTAGAGCAGTTAACCATATCAAGAATCATACAAGATATACATACAGTGAGAAGTACTCATCAGTAACCTCAATAACAGAAGTTATGTGTACTGATAGATGGATGCATTGAACATTCATTAATTTTGATTTAATCCTGAAACTATATTTTGCATTAATGCACCCTTGCAAAATATTCAAGAAATATTATATCATTGCTTTAACATAGAAGATAATGCAATAAAAGTTTACTGTAAACAGCCCTATTTCAGGGTAGATTGATTGGATTGAGACATCACCATTTCTCTCAGACCACATAGAGAGTTATCTAGATATTTGTGATGGCCAGAAAGCATATTCCGGTTCCAATAATTATAAACTTGTAACAAGGTATGTGAACCTCTGTCATAAACAGAGAATATTCTGAAGTTATAACTGAATTGTATTATAAATCCAGGGTTTAAATGATAAAAAGTCTATGATAAACTCGTTTTCTTTCATAAGTCCTAATGAGTAGGTTTTCGTTAATGTTATATACTAAGAGATACTCAAGTAATTTTGAACTTCATGTTACTCATGCTTAAGAATAATACACTGTTTAAACCTAACCCAATCTAACCAAATCTAACCTAAACTAACCAAAACACACCAAGAAAGTAAGTAATTATTAGTAGAAGGTGCTGAGCCATAATAACCTAACCTATCATAACCTAACCTACCAAAACCTAACCTACCAAAACCTAACCATAACCTAACCTGCCATAACCTAACCTACAAAAACCTAACCTAACCATAACCTAACCTAATCATAACCTTCCCCTAACCAAAATCTAACCTAACCATAACAACAATAACCTAACCATAAACTAGCCTAACCATAGCTTAATCATAACCTAATCTAACCATAACCTAACCTAACCATACTCTAACCATATCCTAATGATATCCTAATGATAACCTAACCTGACCAAACCTAGCCTAACCATAACCTAACCATAACCAACCATAACCTAGCCTAACCATAACCTAACATAACCATAACATAACCTAGTCATAACCTAACCATACCTTACTATAACCTAACCATAACCTATCCATTAACAAACCATTATCTAACTTAACCATACTGTAACCTATCCATGACCTAAGCATAACCTAACCAAAACCTATCCCAAAAATAACCTAACCATACCCTATCCCCAAAATAACCTAACCATACCCTAACTATGTAACCCTAATAATAATAATGTAACCCTAATACCCTAATAATGTAACCATAATCTAACCATAACCTAACCCAACCATAACCTAACCTAACCTCAACCAACCCTAACCATAAACAAATCTAACATATCCTAACCTCATCATAACCATTACCTAACCTAACCATAACCTAACCTAACCATAATCTTACCATAACCTAACCATAATCTAACCATAACCTAATCATAGTCTAACCATAACCTAACCATTACCTAAGCATAACCTAAATTAACCTAACCATAACGAAAACATAACCTAGCCTAACCATAACCTAACCTAACCATTACCTAACCTAACCATAGTGTAACCTATCCATGACCTAAGAATAACCTAACCATAACCTATCCCAACAATAACCTATCTTGAGATTATCTTGAGATGATTTCGGGGCTTTAGTGTCCCCGTGGCCCTGTCCTCGACCAGGCCTCCACCCCCAGGAAGAAGCCCGTAACAGCTGACTAACACCCAGGTACCTGTTTTACTGCTAGGTAACAAGGGCATAGGGTGAATTGCATAGGATTCTGCCAGGGTGTTGTTAGAGACTTCTGCCAGGGCGTTGCAAGAGACTTCTGTCTTGGTATTAGAGGCCCCTGGGTGTGATTATTTGTGACCCCTGTCAGCATGTTGCTAAAGACTTCTGCCAGTGTGTTTCTGAAGCGCAGATGTAGGGTATTGGGACATCGTGAAGATACTGTGTGTGGACTGGCCCATGTTGAGGAAGGTGAACTCGCCAATGATTACCACTGAGCATGGACGATGTATACTTGAAGATGGTGAACTCACTGGGATTTGAAGAGCACTGAAGATATATAGTGTCCTGGGTGAAAGCAATACTGTGTAAATAAATGTAGTTATACTTTTAAAGATAATATATTGGTGAAGGTGTTACTATCTTGTTTCTTTCCCCTTTATTCCTTGTACAATTACTTACTACCACCAATTTCCAGAACTTACCATTAACTTGGGGTAGGATCATAGAAGAAGCTATAAGGCACACAAAACAGAAAGACCCCAGTTACTGGCTTAAACAGGTTGTAATACTAACCTAACCATAACCAACCTTACTATAACCGAATGTAACCTATCATAATCAAACCTAACAATAACATAACCTAATCTAACTGGAACCTAACCATAACATAACATAACCTAACCATAATATAACATAACCATAACCAAACCATAATATAACATAACCATAATATAACATAACCATAACCAAACCATAATATAACATAACCATAACCTAACCATAATATAACATAACCATAACCATCTTAATCATAACTTAATGATAACCTAATCATAACCTGATGAAACCATAACCATAACCTAACCTAATGATTGATAGGAAGTAGATAACAATACTTATTATGTTGTAGCCTTGAAGTGATTACATGGGGATACTTACCCAATGAGGATAGGTTGATTTCAAGGGCTAACCTTTGCTCCCACATATAACCAAAGCAAGCAAAACTTCCTGGTAATTATTGGATTCATAATATATTTGCATATTAAAATAACAGCAGTTATATTAGTTTGATTTACTTCGAACTGATGCATTAGTTAGAGTATATCATGAATTATACTTTGTATCAATTACACTCTTTTGATAGCTGAAAATTATAATATATCAGTTGGTTGTTAAAATGAGAAAGGGGAGCTCTTGGACCTATTTTATCACATTGCCACCAGTGTTGGAAAAGGAACTTCCAAATTTACCCCCATGTGACAAATAATAAAATAAAGACCTGATCATAACCTACTTAAATCTAACCATATAATTCCATAGCCTAGCCATAACCTAACCATAATCTAACAATAACCTAACATAATCTAACCAAATGATAACCTAACCCATTAGGTTATGGTTAACCTAATGGGTTAGATTAGGTTATGGTTATAGCCTATAGGTATTAATATTTATAAATACTATATAGGTATTTATCGAGTACATGCTGAATGAATATTCAGCATGTACTCGATATGTTCATGTTCACATATTCATATTCATTCAGCATGTATTCGATAAATACATGCTGAATGAAAACGTTCCCGGCCCAAACGAACGCCGAGAACGTTTGGGCTCCGGCCGGATATCGTTAGAACCAGAAGCGGAAGCAGATGTGAGTCATTATGGGAACATGAATGGAATATAGAAATGTTGAATAATTAAGGTATTTGTAATCAAGAACTCTCTAAAGCCTACAGTAGACTCAGCAACTAGGGTCGCTGTGACATGTAATAATTGCAATACTTAGTCGCTGAATTGTTCTGCAAGCTCAGAAAATGTTCTCAAGAACAGATGGCATTGGTGTATAAGTTGTAAACTACATTGTTACACAGTAATTAAAGAATATTAATCATTGGGTCATTCAAGTTCAAGGAGACTTCGATACTACAGTAAGGTAACTGTAACTTGTAACTGTTGAGTTCCTAGACAATAACACATCACTGAGCATCATGATCACCCCAAACTCTAAATGTCTGGTCTGAAGCAGAATTAAATATGATTTAATATGCACTGTGGTGCAGCAGTCATTCTGACTAATGCCATAACTAAGTTTTTAACTAGCTAAAAGTAATGTAATATAAAAAACCGAATATGGTTACTCATTAAATCAAGGAAGACTCAGAGTCAACAGTGAGATTTGCAGCCTAGTCATCCTGACTTATAAGCTAATTAAATTACAGCTCACAGGCTTATCACTGGAAACTCATTAATACATCCTCAACCTAAATGAGAAATGAATTTTACTAAATCAGTCTCTATAAGTAGTCAACTGTATAAGATTATGAGTACAGACTCAGATGATTCTCAGTTGACAAAATAATGTCCCTAATACCTACCTAAACAGATGGTTTAATTTTTTCTAATCTACGTAAGTAGAGGGCAAAGCTTATTGTGACAACTTACTAATTCTTAGTAATATCACTCTAGCTGAATGGTGAGCAATAATAATTGCAAGGTTATCATGGTGAGCAGTGGTATGCTCGGATTAACATTGTGAGCAGTAATGTACTCGGATTAACATTGTGAGCAGTAATGTACTCAGATTAACATTGTGAGCAGTAATGTACTCGGATTAACATTATGAGCAGTAATGTACTCAGATTAACATTGTGAGCAGTAATGTACTCGGATTAAATTAACATGGTGAGCAGTAATGTACTCGAATTAACATTGTGAGCAGTAATGTACTCGAATTAACATTGTGAGCAGTAATGTACTCGAATTAACATTGTGAGCAGTAATGTTGGGTTAACCTGGTGAGCTGTATTGAGCTCGTTAAGCATGTTAAGCTACAATGCTTATGGTAATGCATTAAACAATGGGAAACCTAAGGTTGCTGGAAATTTAATTATTGCTACGAATAATCATATTTGAAGATAATTTGTAACGTTTTCCTAACCTAAACGTTTCACGGTTTATTAGTTCTCTGTAGGTTCACTTAAATATTGGTAGGTTTGCAATTTTACTCATGTTGCGCTCCTACAATAAGAAGCAGAAACAAAAGAAAAACAGGTCAAACAAAATTTGATGCAAATATTTTCACTAGTTCCTAGTGCAGAAAAAAATGAATAAATAACGTTTTCTTGGCAAACCTTAAGTGCAGGTATAATGGACCGGGTAACACTTCGGCCACTTCCCACACTGTTTTGAGTGGGCTGCAACATTGATTCTATATATATATATATATATATATATATATATATATATATATATATATATATATATGTCGTACCTAGTAGCCAGAACGCACTTCTCAGCCTACTATGCAAGGCAGAATTTGCCTAATAAGCCAAGTTTTCCTGAATTAATATATTTTCTCTAATTTTTTTCTTATGAAATGATAAAGCTACCCATTTCATTATGTATGATGTAATTTTTTTTTAATTTGAGTTAAAATTAACGTAGATATATGACCGAACCTAACCAACCCTACCTAACCTAACCTAACCTATCTTTATAGGTTAGGTTAGGGTAGGTAGCCAAAAAAGTTAGGTTAGGTTAGGTTAGGTAGGTTAGGTAGTCGAAAAATAATTAATTCATGAAATCTTGGCTTATTAGGCAAATCGGGCCTTGCATAGTAGGCTGAGAAGTGCGTTCTGGCTTCTGAGAAGTCACTTCTGGGGTGTGAGTTTTCATTCGCATATAGTCCTGGGGACCATTCAGGCTTGTTCGCATTTGTGTTCCTCACGTGTGCCCCAAAGAATGAGGTGATTTGGTGAAATGCTATGCCCAAGATTACCATCCGAGTTGCCGTCGGGGAAGTGGCTCAAATTGCCTTGGCTATCACTTCCTTTTGACTTTTCCTTCTCTCACATTGACAGTGGCTTGATGAAAAACGCAGACTAACCTCACACTTATCTGGCGCCCTCGGGAAGTGGAGATATATTTGAGATGTATATATATCTCGAAGTCTCTACTTCTTTTGTAGGGTCTGATGGTGTAGTGGGTCAAAGCGTACTAGTTATGGCAGCTACTGGAAGGTAGTTGTGCTTTCTGGGTTCGAGTCCCACTGGTGGGTGTTGTCCAAAGATTGTTAATCTTCACTTGTGGTTTATGCAAGTATAGGCTTATAGCTGGACACGAGTTCTCTCACATTGACAGTGGCTTGATGAAAAACGCAGATTAACCTCACACTTATCTGGCGCCCTCGGGAAGTGGAGATATTTGAGATGTATATATATCTCGAAGTCTCTACTTCTTTTGTAGGGTCTGATGGTGTAGTGGGTTAAAGCGTACTAGTTATGGCAGCTACTGGAAGGTAGTTGTGCTTTCTGGGTTCGAGTCCCACTGGTGGGTGTTGTCCAAAGATTGTTAATCTTCACTTGTGGTTTATGCAAGTATAGGCTTATAGCTGGACACGAGTTCTCTCACATTGACAGTGGCTTGATGAAAAACGGCAGACTAACCTCACACTTATCTGGCGCCCTCGGGAAGTGGAGATATTTGAGATGTATATATATCTCGAAGTCTCTACTTCTTTTGTAGGGTCTGATGGTGTAGTGGGTTAAAGCGTACTAGTTATGGCAGCTACTGGAAGGTAGTTGTGCTTTCTGGGTTCGAGTCCCACTGGTGGGTGTTGTCCAAAGATTGTTAATCTTCACTTGTGGTTTATGCAAGTATAGGCTTATAGCTGGACACGAGTTCTCTCACATTGACAGTGGCTTGATGAAAAACGCAGACTAACCTCACACTTATCTGGCGCCCTCGGGAAGTGGAGATATTTGAGATGTATATATATCTCGAAGTCTCTACTTCTTTTGTAGGGTCTGATGGTGTAGTGGGTTAAAGCGTACTAGTTATGGCAGCTACTGGAAGGTAGTTGTGCTTTCTGGGTTCGAGTCCCACTGGTGGGTGTTGTCCAAAGATTGTTAATCTTCACTTGTGGTTTATGCAAGTATAGGCTTATAGCTGGACACGAGTTCTCTCACATTGACAGTGGCTTGATGAAAAACGCAGACTAACCTCACACTTATCTGGCGCCCTCGGGAAGTGGAGATATTTGAGATGTATATATATCTCGAAGTCTCTACTTCTTTTGTAGGGTCTGATGGTGTAGTGGGTTAAAGCGTACTAGTTATGGCAGCTACTGGAAGGTAGTTGTGCTTTCTGGGTTCGAGTCCCACTGGTGGGTGTTGTCCAAAGATTGTTAATCTTCACTTGTGGTTTATGCAAGTATAGGCTTATAGCTGGACACGAGTTCTCTCACATTGACAGTGGCTTGATGAAAAACGCAGACTAACCTCACACTTATCTGGCGCCCTCGGGAAGTGGAGATATTTGAGATGTATATATATCTCGAAGTCTCTACTTCTTTTGTAGGGTCTGATGGTGTAGTGGGTTAAAGCGTACTAGTTATGGCAGCTACTGGAAGGTAGTTGTGCTTTCTGGGTTCGAGTCCCACTGGTGGGTGTTGTCCAAAGATTGTTAATCTTCACTTGTGGTTTATGCAAGTATAGGCTTATAGCTGGACACGAGTTCTCTCACATTGACAGTGGCTTGATGAAAAACGCAGACTAACCTCACACTTATCTGGCGCCCTCGGGAAGTGGAGATATTTGAGATGTATATATATCTCGAAGTCTCTACTTCTTTTGTAGGGTCTGATGGTGTAGTGGGTTAAAGCGTACTAGTTATGGCAGCTACTGGAAGGTAGTTGTGCTTTCTGGGTTCGAGTCCCACTGGTGGGTGTTGTCCAAAGATTGTTAATCTTCACTTGTGGTTTATGCAAGTATAGGCTTATAGCTGGACACGAGTTCTCTCACATTGACAGTGGCTTGATGAAAAACGCAGACTAACCTCACACTTATCTGGCGCCCTCGGGAAGTGGAGATATTTGAGATGTATATATATCTCGAAGTCTCTACTTCTTTTGTAGGGTCTGATGGTGTAGTGGGTTAAAGCGTACTAGTTATGGCAGCTACTGGAAGGTAGTTGTGCTTTCTGGGTTCGAGTCCCACTGGTGGGTGTTGTCCAAAGATTGTTAATCTTCACTTGTGGTTTATGCAAGTATAGGCTTATAGCTGGACACGAGTTCTCTCACATTGACAGTGGCTTGATGAAAAACGCAGACTAACCTCACACTTATCTGGCGCCCTCGGGAAGTGGAGATATTTGAGATGTATATATATCTCGAAGTCTCTACTTCTTTTGTAGGGTCTGATGGTGTAGTGGGTTAAAGCGTACTAGTTATGGCAGCTACTGGAAGGTAGTTGTGCTTTCTGGGTTCGAGTCCCACTGGTGGGTGTTGTCCAAAGATTGTTAATCTTCACTTGTGGTTTATGCAAGTATAGGCTTATAGCTGGACACGAGTTCTCTCACATTGACAGTGGCTTGATGAAAAACGCAGACTAACCTCACACTTATCTGGCGCCCTCGGGAAGTGGAGATATTTGAGATGTATATATATCTCGAAGTCTCTACTTCTTTTGTAGGGTCTGATGGTGTAGTGGGTTAAAGCGTACTAGTTATGGCAGCTACTGGAAGGTAGTTGTGCTTTCTGGGTTCGAGTCCCACTGGTGGGTGTTGTCCAAAGATTGTTAATCTTCACTTGTGGTTTATGCAAGTATAGGCTTATAGCTGGACACGAGTTCTCTCACATTGACAGTGGCTTGATGAAAAAGGCAGACTAACCTCACACTTATCTGGCGCCCTCGGGAAGTGGAGATATTTGAGATGTATATATATCTCGAAGTCTCTACTTCTTTTGTAGGGTCTGATGGTGTAGTGGGTTAAAGCGTACTAGTTATGGCAGCTACTGGAAGGAAGTTGTGCTTTCTGGGTTCGAGTCCCACTAGTGGGTGTTGTCCAAAGATTGTTAATCTTCACTTGTGGTTTATGCAAGTATAGGCTTATAGCTCGACACGAGTTCTCTCACATTGACAGTGGCTTGATGAAAAACGCAGACTAACCTCACACTTATCTGGCGCCCTCGGGAAGTGGAGATATTTGAGATGTATATATATCTCGAAGTCTCTACTTCTTTTGTAGGGTCTGATGGTGTAGTGGGTTAAAGCGTACTAGTTATGGCAGCTACTGGAAGGTAGTTGTGCTTTCTGGGTTCGAGTCCCACTGGTGGGTGTTGTCCAAAGATTGTTAATCTTCACTTGTGGTTTATGCAAGTATAGGCTTATAGCTGGACACGAGTTCTCTCACATTGACAGTGGCTTGATGAAAAACGCAGACTAACCTCACACTTATCTGGCGCCCTCGGGAAGTGGAGATATTTGAGATGTATATATATCTCGAAGTCTCTACTTCTTTTGTAGGGTCTGATGGTGTAGTGGGTTAAAGCGTACTAGTTATGGCAGCTACTGGAAGGTAGTTGTGCTTTCTGGGTTCGAGTCCCACTGGTGGGTGTTGTCCAAAGATTGTTAATCTTCACTTGTGGTTTATGCAAGTATAGGCTTATAGCTGGACACGAGTTCTCTCACATTGACAGTGGCTTGATGAAAAATGCAGACTAACCTCACACTTATCTGGCGCCCTCGGGAAGTGGAGATATTTGAGATGTATATATATCTCGAAGTGTCTACTTCTTTTGTAGGGTCTGATGGTGTAGTGGGTTAAAGCGTACTAGTTATGGCAGCTACTGGAAGGTAGTTGTGCTTTCTGGGTTCGAGTCCCACTGGTGGCTGTTGTCCAAAGATTGTTAATCTTCACTTGTGGTTTATGCAAGTATAGGCTTATAGCTGGACACGAGTTCTCTCACATTGACAGTGGCTTGATGAAAAACGCAGACTAACCTCACACTTATCTGGCGCCCTCGGGAAGTGGAGATATTTGAGATGTATATATATCTCGAAGTCTCTACTTCTTTTGTAGGGTCTGATGGTGTAGTGGGTTAAAGCGTACTAGTTATGGCAGCTACTGGAAGGTAGTTGTGCTTTCTGGGTTCGAGTCCCACTGGTGGGTGTTGTCCAAAGATTGTTAATCTTCACTTGTGGTTTATGCAAGTATAGGCTTATAGCTGGACACGAGTTCTCTCACATTGACAGTGGCTTGATGAAAAACGCAGACTAACCTCACACTTATCTGGCGCCCTCGGGAAGTGGAGATATTTGAGATGTATATATATCTCGAAGTCTCTACTTCTTTTGTAGGGTCTGATGGTGTAGTGGGTTAAAGCGTACTAGTTATGGCAGCTACTGGAAGGTAGTTGTGCTTTCTGGGTTCGAGTCCCACTGGTGGGTGTTGTCCAAAGATTGTTAATCTTCACTTGTGGTTTATGCAAGTATAGGCTTATAGCTGGACACGAGTTCTCTCACATTGACAGTGGCTTGATGAAAAACGCAGACTAACCTCACACTTATCTGGCGCCCTCGGGAAGTGGAGATATTTGAGATGTATATATATCTCGAAGTCTCTACTTCTTTTGTAGGGTCTGATGGTGTAGTGGGTTAAAGCGTACTAGTTATGGCAGCTACTGGAAGGTAGTTGTGCTTTCTGGGTTCGAGTCCCACTGGTGGGTGTTGTCCAAAGATTGTTAATCTTCACTTGTGGTTTATGCAAGTATAGGCTTATAGCTGGACACGAGTTCTCTCACATTGACAGTGGCTTGATGAAAAACGCAGACTAACCTCACACTTATCTGGCGCCCTCGGGAAGTGGAGATATTTGAGATGTATATATATCTCGAAGTCTCTACTTCTTTTGTAGGGTCTGATGGTGTAGTGGGTTAAAGCGTACTAGTTATGGCAGCTACTGGAAGGTAGTTGTGCTTTCTGGGTTCGAGTCCCACTGGTGGCTGTTGTCCAAAGATTGTTAATCTTCACTTGTAGTTTATGCAAGTATAGGCTTATAGCTGGACACGAGTTCTCTCACATTGACAGTGGCTTGATGAAAAACGCAGACTAACCTCACACTTATCTGGCGCCCTCGGGAAGTGGAGATATTTGAGATGTATATATATCTCGAAGTCTCTACTTCTTTTGTAGGGTCTGATGGTGTAGTGGGTTAAAGCGTACTAGTTATGGCAGCTACTGGAAGGTAGTTGTGCTTTCTGGGTTCGAGTCCCACTGGTGGGTGTTGTCCAAAGATTGTTAATCTTCACTTGTGGTTTATGCAAGTATAGGCTTATAGCTGGACACGAGTTCTCTCACATTGACAGTGGCTTGATGAAAAACGCAGACTAACCTCACACTTATCTGGCGCCCTCGGGAAGTGGAGATATTTGAGATGTATATATATCTCGAAGTCTCTACTTCTTTTGTAGGGTCTGATGGTGTAGTGGGTTAAAGCGTACTAGTTATGGCAGCTACTGGAAGGTAGTTGTGCTTTCTGGGTTCGAGTCCCACTGGTGGGTGTTGTCCAAAGATTGTTAATCTTCACTTGTGGTTTATGCAAGTATAGGCTTATAGCTGGACACGAGTTCTCTCACATTGACAGTGGCTTGATGAAAAACGCAGACTAACCTCACACTTATCTGGCGCCCTCGGGAAGTGGAGATATTTGAGATGTATATATATCTCGAAGTCTCTACTTCTTTTGTAGGGTCTGATGGTGTAGTGGGTTAAAGCGTACTAGTTATGGCAGCTACTGGAAGGTAGTTGTGCTTTCTGGGTTCGAGTCCCACTGGTGGGTGTTGTCCAAAGATTGTTAATCTTCACTTGTGGTTTATGCAAGTATAGGCTTATAGCTGGACACGAGTTCTCTCACATTGACAGTGGCTTGATGAAAAACGCAGACTAACCTCACACTTATCTGGCGCCCTCGGGAAGTGGAGATATTTGAGATGTATATATATCTCGAAGTCTCTACTTCTTTTGTAGGGTCTGATGGTGTAGTGGGTTAAAGCGTACTAGTTATGGCAGCTACTGGAAGGTAGTTGTGCTTTCTGGGTTCGAGTCCCACTGGTGGGTGTTGTCCAAAGATTGTTAATCTTCACTTGTGGTTTATGCAAGTATAGGCTTATAGCTGGACACGAGTTCTCTCACATTGACAGTGGCTTGATGAAAAACGCAGACTAACCTCACACTTATCTGGCGCCCTCGGGAAGTGGAGATATTTGAGATGTATATATATCTCGAAGTCTCTACTTCTTTTGTAGGGTCTGATGGTGTAGTGGGTTAAAGCGTACTAGTTATGGCAGCTACTGGAAGGTAGTTGTGCTTTCTGGGTTCGAGTCCCACTGGTGGGTGTTGTCCAAAGATTGTTAATCTTCACTTGTGGTTTATGCAAGTATAGGCTTATAGCTCGACACGAGTTCTCTCACATTGACAGTGGCTTGATGAAAAACGCAGACTAACCTCACACTTATCTGGCGCCCTCGGGAAGTGGAGATATTTGAGATGTATATATATCTCGAAGTCTCTACTTCTTTTGTAGGGTCTGATGGTGTAGTGGGTTAAAGCGTACTAGTTATGGCAGCTACTGGAAGGTAGTTGTGCTTTCTGGGTTCGAGTCCCACTGGTGGGTGTTGTCCAAAGATTGTTAATCTTCACTTGTGGTTTATGCAAGTATAGGCTTATAGCTGGACACGAGTTCTCTCACATTGACAGTGGCTTGATGAAAAACGCAGACTAACCTCACACTTATCTGGCGCCCTCGGGAAGTGGAGATATTTGAGATGTATATATATCTCGAAGTCTCTACTTCTTTTGTAGGGTCTGATGGTGTAGTGGGTTAAAGCGTACTAGTTATGGCAGCTACTGGAAGGTAGTTGTGCTTTCTGGGTTCGAGTCCCACTGGTGGGTGTTGTCCAAAGATTGTTAATCTTCACTTGTGGTTTATGCAAGTATAGGCTTATAGCTGGACACGAGTTCTCTCACATTGACAGTGGCTTGATGAAAAATGCAGACTAACCTCACACTTATCTGGCGCCCTCGGGAAGTGGAGATATTTGAGATGTATATATATCTCGAAGTGTCTACTTCTTTTGTAGGGTCTGATGGTGTAGTGGGTTAAAGCGTACTAGTTATGGCAGCTACTGGAAGGTAGTTGTGCTTTCTGGGTTCGAGTCCCACTGGTGGCTGTTGTCCAAAGATTGTTAATCTTCACTTGTGGTTTATGCAAGTATAGGCTTATAGCTGGACACGAGTTCTCTCACATTGACAGTGGCTTGATGAAAAACGCAGACTAACCTCACACTTATCTGGCGCCCTCGGGAAGTGGAGATATTTGAGATGTATATATATCTCGAAGTCTCTACTTCTTTTGTAGGGTCTGATGGTGTAGTGGGTTAAAGCGTACTAGTTATGGCAGCTACTGGAAGGTAGTTGTGCTTTCTGGGTTCGAGTCCCACTGGTGGGTGTTGTCCAAAGATTGTTAATCTTCACTTGTGGTTTATGCAAGTATAGGCTTATAGCTGGACACGAGTTCTCTCACATTGACAGTGGCTTGATGAAAAACGCAGACTAACCTCACACTTATCTGGCGCCCTCGGGAAGTGGAGATATTTGAGATGTATATATATCTCGAAGTCTATACTTCTTTTGTAGGGTCTGATGGTGTAGTGGGTTAAAGCGTACTAGTTATGGCAGCTACTGGAAGGTAGTTGTGCTTTCTGGGTTCGAGTCCCACTGGTGGGTGTTGTCCAAAGATTGTTAATCTTCACTTGTGGTTTATGCAAGTATAGGCTTATAGCTGGACACGAGTTCTCTCACATTGACAGTGGCTTGATGAAAAACGCAGACTAACCTCACACTTATCTGGCGCCCTCGGGAAGTGGAGATATTTGAGATGTATATATATCTCGAAGTCTCTACTTCTTTTGTAGGGTCTGATGGTGTAGTGGGTTAAAGCTTACTAGTTATGGCAGCTACTGGAAGGTAGTTGTGCTTTCTGGGTTCGAGTCCCACTGGTGGGTGTTGTCCAAAGATTGTTAATCTTCACTTGTGGTTTATGCAAGTATAGGCTTATAGCTGGACACGAGTTCTCTCACATTGACAGTGGCTTGATGAAAAACGCAGACTAACCTCACACTTATCTGGCGCCCTCGGGAAGTGGAGATATTTGAGATGTATATATATCTCGAAGTCTCTACTTCTTTTGTAGGGTCTGATGGTGTAGTGGGTTAAAGCGTACTAGTTATGGCAGCTACTGGAAGGTAGTTGTGCTTTCTGGGTTCGAGTCCCACTGGTGGCTGTTGTCCAAAGATTGTTAATCTTCACTTGTAGTTTATGCAAGTATAGGCTTATAGCTGGACACGAGTTCTCTCACATTGACAGTGGCTTTATGAAAAACGGAGACTAACCTCACACTTATCTGGCGCCCTCGGGAAGTGGAGATATTTGAGATGTATATATATCTCGAAGTCTCTACTTCTTTTGTAGGGTCTGATGGTGTAGTGAGTTAAAGCGTACTAGTTATGGCAGCTACTGGAAGGTACTTGTGCTTTCTGGGTTCGAGTCCCACTGGTGGGTGTTGTCCAAAGATTGTTAATCTTCACTTGTGGTTTATGCAAGTATAGGCTTATAGCTGGACACGAGTTCTCTCACATTGACAGTGGCTTGATGAAAAACGCAGACTAACCTCACACTTATCTGGCGCCCTCGGGAAGTGGAGATATATTTGAGATGAATATATATCTCGAAGTCTCTACTTCTTTTGTAGGGTCTGATGGTGTAGTGGGTCAAAGCGTACTAGTTATGGCAGCTACTGGAAGGTAGTTGTGCTTTCTGGGTTCAAGTCCCACTGGTGGGTGTTGTCCAAAGATTGTTAATCTTCACTTGTGGTTTATGCAAGTATAGGCTTATAGCTGGACACAAGTTCTCTCACATTGACAGTGGCTTGATGAAAAACGCAGATTAACCTCACACTTATCTGGCGCCCTCGGGAAGTGGAGATATTTGAGATGTATATATATCTCGAAGTCTCTACTTCTTTTGTAGGGTCTGATGGTGTAGTGGGTTAAAGCGTACTAGTTATGGCAGCTACTGGAAGGTAGTTGTGCTTTCTGGGTTCGAGTCCCACTGGTGGGTGTTGTCCAAAGATTGTTAATCTTCACTTGTGGTTTATGCAAGTATAGGCTTATAGCTGGACACGAGTTCTCTCACATTGACAGTGGCTTGATGAAAAACGCAGACTAACCTCACACTTATCTGGCGCCCTCGGGAAGTGGAGATATTTGAGATGTATATATATCTCGAAGTCTCTACTTCTTTTGTAGGGTCTGATGGTGTAGTGGGTTAAAGCGTACTAGTTATGGCAGCTACTGGAAGGTAGTTGTGCTTTCTGGGTTCGAGTCCCACTGGTGGGTGTTGTCCAAAGATTGTTAATCTTCACTTGTGGTTTATGCAAGTATAGGCTTATAGCTGGACACGAGTTCTCTCACATTGACAGTGGCTTGATGAAAAATGCAGACTAACCTCACACTTATCTGGCGCCCTCGGGAAGTGGAGATATTTGAGATGTATATATATCTCGAAGTGTCTACTTCTTTTGTAGGGTCTGATGGTGTAGTGGGTTAAAGCGTACTAGTTATGGCAGCTACTGGAAGGTAGTTGTGCTTTCTGGGTTCGAGTCCCACTGGTGGCTGTTGTCCAAAGATTGTTAATCTTCACTTGTGGTTTATGCAAGTATAGGCTTATAGCTGGACACGAGTTCTCTCACATTGACAGTGGCTTGATGAAAAACGCAGACTAACCTCACACTTATCTGGCGCCCTCGGGAAGTGGAGATATTTGAGATGTATATATATCTCGAAGTCTCTACTTCTTTTGTAGGGTCTGATGGTGTAGTGGGTTAAAGCGTACTAGTTATGGCAGCTACTGGAAGGTAGTTGTGCTTTCTGGGTTCGAGTCCCACTGGTGGGTGTTGTCCAAAGATTGTTAATCTTCACTTGTGGTTTATGCAAGTATAGGCTTATAGCTGGACACGAGTTCTCTCACATTGACAGTGGCTTGATGAAAAACGCAGACTAACCTCACACTTATCTGGCGCCCTCGGGAAGTGGAGATATTTGAGATGTATATATATCTCGAAGTCTCTACTTCTTTTGTAGGGTCTGATGGTGTAGTGGGTTAAAGCGTACTAGTTATGGCAGCTACTGGAAGGTAGTTGTGCTTTCTGGGTTCGAGTCCCACTGGTGGGTGTTGTCCAAAGATTGTTAATCTTCACTTGTGGTTTATGCAAGTATAGGCTTATAGCTGGACACGAGTTCTCTCACATTGACAGTGGCTTGATGAAAAACGCAGACTAACCTCACACTTATCTGGCGCCCTCGGGAAGTGGAGATATTTGAGATGTATATATATCTCGAAGTCTCTACTTCTTTTGTAGGGTCTGATGGTGTAGTGGGTTAAAGCTTACTAGTTATGGCAGCTACTGGAAGGTAGTTGTGCTTTCTGGGTTCGAGTCCCACTGGTGGGTGTTGTCCAAAGATTGTTAATCTTCACTTGTGGTTTATGCAAGTATAGGCTTATAGCTGGACACGAGTTCTCTCACATTGACAGTGGCTTGATGAAAAACGCAGACTAACCTCACACTTATCTGGCGCCCTCGGGAAGTGGAGATATTTGAGATGTATATATATCTCGAAGTCTCTACTTCTTTTGTAGGGTCTGATGGTGTAGTGGGTTAAAGCGTACTAGTTATGGCAGCTACTGGAAGGTAGTTGTGCTTTCTGGGTTCGAGTCCCACTGGTGGCTGTTGTCCAAAGATTGTTAATCTTCACTTGTAGTTTATGCAAGTATAGGCTTATAGCTGGACACGAGTTCTCTCACATTGACAGTGGCTTTATGAAAAACGGAGACTAACCTCACACTTATCTGGCGCCCTCTGGAAGTGGAGATATTTGAGATGTATATATATCTCGAAGTCTCTACTTCTTTTGTAGGGTCTGATGGTGTAGTGGGTTAAAGCGTACTAGTTATGGCAGCTACTGGAAGGTAGTTGTGCTTTCTGGGTTCGAGTCCCACTGGTGGGTGTTGTCCAAAGATTGTTAATCTTCACTTGTGGTTTATGCAAGTATAGGCTTATAGCTCGACACGAGTTCTCTCACATTGACAGTGGCTTGATGAAAAATGCAGACTAACCTCACAATTATTTGGGCCCCTCGGGAAGTGGAGATATTTGAGATGTATATATATCTCGAAGTCTCTACTTCTTTTGTAGGGTCTGATGGTGTAGTGAGTTAAAGCGTACTAGTTATGGCAGCTACTGGAAGGTAGTTGTGCTTTCTGGGTTCGAGTCCCACTGGTGGGTGTTGTCCAAAGATTGTTAATCTTCACTTGTGGTTTATGCAAGTATAGGCTTATAGCTGGACACGAGTTCTCTCACATTGACAGTGGCTTGATGAAAAACGCAGACTAACCTCACACTTATCTGGCGCCCTCGGGAAGTGGAGATATATTTGAGATGAATATATATCTCGAAGTCTCTACTTCTTTTGTAGGGTCTGATGGTGTAGTGGGTCAAAGCGTACTAGTTATGGCAGCTACTGGAAGGTAGTTGTGCTTTCTGGGTTCGAGTCCCACTGGTGGGTGTTGTCCAAAGATTGTTAATCTTCACTTGTGGTTTATGCAAGTATAGGCTTATAGCTGGACACGAGTTCTCTCACATTGACAGTGGCTTGATGAAAAACGCAGATTAACCTCACACTTATCTGGCGCCCTCGGGAAGTGGAGATATTTGAGATGTATATATATCTCGAAGTCTCTACTTCTTTTGTAGGGTCTGGTGGTGTAGTGGGTTAAAGCGTACTAGTTATGGCAGCTACTGGAAGGTAGTTGTGCTTTCTGGGTTCGAGTCCCACTGGTGGGTGTTGTCCAAAGATTGTTAATCTTCACTTGTGGTTTATGCAAGTATAGGCTTATAGCTGGACACGAGTTCTCTCACATTGACAGTGGCTTGATGAAAAAGGCAGACTAACCTCACACTTATCTGGCGCCCTCGGGAAGTGGAGATATTTGAGATGTATATATATCTCGAAGTCTCTACTTCTTTTGTAGGGTCTGATGGTGTAGTGGGTTAAAGCGTACTAGTTATGGCAGCTACTGGAAGGAAGTTGTGCTTTCTGGGTTCGAGTCCCACTAGTGGGTGTTGTCCAAAGATTGTTAATCTTCACTTGTGGTTTATGCAAGTATAGGCTTATAGCTCGACACGAGTTCTCTCACATTGACAGTGGCTTGATGAAAAACGCAGACTAACCTCACACTTATCTGGCGCCCTCGGGAAGTGGAGATATTTGAGATGTATATATATCTCGAAGTCTCTACTTCTTTTGTAGGGTCTGATGGTGTAGTGGGTTAAAGCGTACTAGTTATGGCAGCTACTGGAAGGTAGTTGTGCTTTCTGGGTTCGAGTCCCACTGGTGGGTGTTGTCCAAAGATTGTTAATCTTCACTTGTGGTTTATGCAAGTATAGGCTTATAGCTGGACACGAGTTCTCTCACATTGACAGTGGCTTGATGAAAAATGCAGACTAACCTCACACTTATCTGGCGCCCTCGGGAAGTGGAGATATTTGAGATGTATATATATCTCGAAGTCTCTACTTCTTTTGTAGGGTCTGATGGTGTAGTGGGTTAAAGCGTACTAGTTATGGCAGCTACTGGAAGGTAGTTGTGCTTTCTGGGTTCGAGTCCCACTGGTGGGTGTTGTCCAAAGATTGTTAATCTTCACTTGTGGTTTATGCAAGTATAGGCTTATAGCTGGACACGAGTTCTCTCACATTGACAGTGGCTTGATGAAAAATGCAGACTAACCTCACACTTATCTGGCGCCCTCGGGAAGTGGAGATATTTGAGATGTATATATATCTCGAAGTGTCTACTTCTTTTGTAGGGTCTGATGGTGTAGTGGGTTAAAGCGTACTAGTTATGGCAGCTACTGGAAGGTAGTTGTGCTTTCTGGGTTCGAGTCCCACTGGTGGCTGTTGTCCAAAGATTGTTAATCTTCACTTGTGGTTTATGCAAGTATAGGCTTATAGCTGGACACGAGTTCTCTCACATTGACAGTGGCTTGATGAAAAACGCAGACTAACCTCACACTTATCTGGCGCCCTCGGGAAGTGGAGGTATTTGAGATGTATATATATCTCGAAGTCTCTACTTCTTTTGTAGGGTCTGATGGTGTAGTGGGTTAAAGCGTACTAGTTATGGCAGCTACTGGAAGGTAGTTGTGCTTTCTGGGTTCGAGTCCCACTGGTGGGTGTTGTCCAAAGATTGTTAATCTTCACTTGTGGTTTATGCAAGTATAGGCTTATAGCTGGACACGAGTTCTCTCACATTGACAGTGGCTTGATGAAAAACGCAGACTAACCTCACACTTATCTGGCGCCCTCGGGAAGTGGAGATATTTGAGATGTATATATATCTCGAAGTCTCTACTTCTTTTGTAGGGTCTGATGGTGTAGTGGGTTAAAGCGTACTAGTTATGGCAGCTACTGGAAGGTAGTTGTGCTTTCTGGGTTCGAGTCCCATTGGTGGGTGTTGTCCAAAGATTGTTAATCTTCACTTGTGGTTTATGCAAGTATAGGCTTATAGCTGGACACGAGTTCTCTCACATTGACAGTGGCTTGATGAAAAACGCAGACTAACCTCACACTTATCTGGCGCCCTCGGGAAGTGGAGATATTTGAGATGTATATATATCTCGAAGTCTCTACTTCTTTTGTAGGGTCTGATGGTGTAGTGGGTTAAAGCTTACTAGTTATGGCAGCTACTGGAAGGTAGTTGTGCTTTCTGGGTTCGAGTCCCACTGGTGGGTGTTGTCCAAAGATTGTTAATCTTCACTTGTGGTTTATGCAAGTATAGGCTTATAGCTGGACACGAGTTCTCTCACATTGACAGTGGCTTGATGAAAAACGCAGACTAACCTCACACTTATCTGGCGCCCTCGGGAAGTGGAGATATTTGAGATGTATATATATCTCGAAGTCTCTACTTCTTTTGTAGGGTCTGATGGTGTAGTGGGTTAAAGCGTACTAGTTATGGCAGCTACTGGAAGGTAGTTGTGCTTTCTGGGTTCGAGTCCCACTGGTGGCTGTTGTCCAAAGATTGTTAATCTTCACTTGTAGTTTATGCAAGTATAGGCTTATAGCTGGACACGAGTTCTCTCACATTGACAGTGGCTTTATGAAAAACGGAGACTAACCTCACACTTATCTGGCGCCCTCGGGAAGTGGAGATATTTGAGATGTATATATATCTCGAAGTCTCTACTTCTTTTGTAGGGTCTGATGGTGTAGTGAGTTAAAGCGTACTAGTTATGGCAGCTACTGGAAGGTACTTGTGCTTTCTGGGTTCGAGTCCCACTGGTGGGTGTTGTCCAAAGATTGTTAATCTTCACTTGTGGTTTATGCAAGTATAGGCTTATAGCTGGACACGAGTTCTCTCACATTGACAGTGGCTTGATGAAAAACGCAGACTAACCTCACACTTATCTGGCGCCCTCGGGAAGTGGAGATATATTTGAGATGAATATATATCTCGAAGTCTCTACTTCTTTTGTAGGGTCTGATGGTGTAGTGGGTCAAAGCGTACTAGTTATGGCAGCTACTGGAAGGTAGTTGTGCTTTCTGGGTTCAAGTCCCACTGGTGGGTGTTGTCCAAAGATTGTTAATCTTCACTTGTGGTTTATGCAAGTATAGGCTTATAGCTGGACACAAGTTCTCTCACATTGACAGTGGCTTGATGAAAAACGCAGATTAACCTCACACTTATCTGGCGCCCTCGGGAAGTGGAGATATTTGAGATGTATATATATCTCGAAGTCTCTACTTCTTTTGTAGGGTCTGATGGTGTAGTGGGTTAAAGCGTACTAGTTATGGCAGCTACTGGAAGGTAGTTGTGCTTTCTGGGTTCGAGTCCCACTGGTGGGTGTTGTCCAAAGATTGTTAATCTTCACTTGTGGTTTATGCAAGTATAGGCTTATAGCTAGACACGAGTTCTCTCACATTGACAGTGGCTTGATGAAAAAGGCAGACTAACCTCACACTTATCTGGCGCCCTCGGGAAGTGGAGATATTTGAGATGTATATATATCTCGAAGTCTCTACTTCTTTTGTAGGGTCTGATGGTGTAGTGGGTTAAAGCGTACTAGTTATGGCAGCTACTGGAAGGAAGTTGTGCTTTCTGGGTTCGAGTCCCACTAGTGGGTGTTGTCCAAAGATTGTTAATCTTCACTTGTGGTTTATGCAAGTATAGGCTTATAGCTCGACACGAGTTCTCTCACATTGACAGTGGCTTGATGAAAAACGCAGACTAACCTCACACTTATCTGGCGCCCTCGGGAAGTGGAGATATTTGAGATGTATATATATCTCGAAGTCTCTACTTCTTTTGTAGGGTCTGATGGTGTAGTGGGTTAAAGCGTACTAGTTATGGCAGCTACTGGAAGGTAGTTGTGCTTTCTGGGTTCGAGTCCCACTGGTGGGTGTTGTCCAAAGATTGTTAATCTTCACTTGTGGTTTATGCAAGTATAGGCTTATAGCTGGACACGAGTTCTCTCACATTGACAGTGGCTTGATGAAAAACGCAGACTAACCTCACACTTATCTGGCGCCCTCGGGAAGTGGAGATATTTGAGATGTATATATATCTCGAAGTCTCTACTTCTTTTGTAGGGTCTGATGGTGTAGTGGGTTAAAGCGTACTAGTTATGGCAGCTACTGGAAGGTAGTTGTGCTTTCTGGGTTCGAGTCCCACTGGTGGGTGTTGTCCAAAGATTGTTAATCTTCACTTGTGGTTTATGCAAGTATAGGCTTATAGCTGGACACGAGTTCTCTCACATTGACAGTGGCTTGATGAAAAACGCAGACTAACCTCACACTTATCTGGCGCCCTCGGGAAGTGGAGATATTTGAGATGTATATATATCTCGAAGTCTCTACTTCTTTTGTAGGGTCTGATGGTGTAGTGGGTTAAAGCGTACTAGTTATGGCAGCTACTGGAAGGTAGTTGTGCTTTCTGGGTTCGAGTCCCACTGGTGGGTGTTGTCCAAAGATTGTTAATCTTCACTTGTGGTTTATGCAAGTATAGGCTTATAGCTGGACACGAGTTCTCTCACATTGACAGTGGCTTGATGAAAAATGCAGACTAACCTCACACTTATCTGGCGCCCTCGGGAAGTGGAGATATTTGAGATGTATATATATCTCGAAGTCTCTACTTCTTTTGTAGGGTCTGATGGTGTAGTGGGTTAAAGCGTACTAGTTATGGCAGCTACTGGAAGGTAGTTGTGCTTTCTGGGTTCGAGTCCCACTGGTGGGTGTTGTCCAAAGATTGTTAATCTTCACTTGTGGTTTATGCAAGTATAGGCTTATAGCTGGACACGAGTTCTCTCACATTGACAGTGGCTTGATGAAAAATGCAGACTAACCTCACACTTATCTGGCGCCCTCGGGAAGTGGAGATATTTGAGATGTATATATATCTCGAAGTCTCTACTTCTTTTGTAGGGTCTGATGGTGTAGTGGGTTAAAGCGTACTAGTTATGGCAGCTACTGGAAGGAAGTTGTGCTTTCTGGGTTCGAGTCCCACTAGTGGGTGTTGTCCAAAGATTGTTAATCTTCACTTGTGGTTTATGCAAGTATAGGCTTATAGCTGGACACGAGTTCTCTCACATTGACAGTGGCTTGATGAAAAACGCAGACTAACCTCACACTTATCTGGCGCCCTCGGGAAGTGGAGATATTTGAGATGTATATATATCTCGAAGTCTCTACTTCTTTTGTAGGGTCTGATGGTGTAGTGGGTTAAAGCGTACTAGTTATGGCAGCTACTGGAAGGTAGTTGTGCTTTCTGGGTTCGAGTCCCACTGGTGGGTGTTGTCCAAAGATTGTTAATCTTCACTTGTGGTTTATGCAAGTATAGGCTTATAGCTGGACACGAGTTCTCTCACATTGACAGTGGCTTGATGAAAAACGCAGACTAACCTCACACTTATCTGGCGCCCTCGGGAAGTGGAGATATTTGAGATGTATATATATCTCGAAGTCTCTACTTCTTTTGTAGGGTCTGATGGTGTAGTGGGTTAAAGCGTACTAGTTATGGCAGCTACTGGAAGGTAGTTGTGCTTTCTGGGTTCGAGTCCCACTGGTGGGTGTTGTCCAAAGATTGTTAATCTTCACTTGTGGTTTATGCAAGTATAGGCTTATAGCTGGACACGAGTTCTCTCACATTGACAGTGGCTTGATGAAAAATGCAGACTAACCTCACACTTATCTGGCGCCCTCGGGAAGTGGAGATATTTGAGATGTATATATATCTCGAAGTCTCTACTTCTTTTGTAGGGTCTGATGGTGTAGTGGGTTAAAGCGTACTAGTTATGGCAGCTACTGGAAGGTAGTTGTGCTTTCTGGGTTCGAGTCCCACTGGTGGGTGTTGTCCAAAGATTGTTAATCTTCACTTGTGGTTTATGCAAGTATAGGCTTATAGCTGGACACGAGTTCTCTCACATTGACAGTGGCTTGATGAAAAATGCAGACTAACCTCACACTTATCTGGCGCCCTCGGGAAGTGGAGATATTTGAGATGTATATATATCTCGAAGTCTCTACTTCTTTTGTAGGGTCTGATGGTGTAGTGGGTTAAAGCGTACTAGTTATGGCAGCTACTGGAAGGAAGTTGTGCTTTCTGGGTTCGAGTCCCACTAGTGGGTGTTGTCCAAAGATTGTTAATCTTCACTTGTGGTTTATGCAAGTATAGGCTTATAGCTCGACACGAGTTCTCTCACATTGACAGTGGCTTGATGAAAAACGCAGACTAACCTCACACTTATCTGGCGCCCTCGGGAAGTGGAGATATTTGAGATGTATATATATCTCGAAGTCTCTACTTCTTTTGTAGGGTCTGATGGTGTAGTGGGTTAAAGCGTACTAGTTATGGCAGCTACTGGAAGGTAGTTGTGCTTTCTGGGTTCGAGTCCCACTGGTGGGTGTTGTCCAAAGATTGTTAATCTTCACTTGTGGTTTATGCAAGTATAGGCTTATAGCTGGACACGAGTTCTCTCACATTGACAGTGGCTTGATGAAAAACGCAGACTAACCTCACACTTATCTGGCGCCCTCGGGAAGTGGAGATATTTGAGATGTATATATATCTCGAAGTCTCTACTTCTTTTGTAGGGTCTGATGGTGTAGTGGGTTAAAGCGTACTAGTTATGGCAGCTACTGGAAGGTAGTTGTGCTTTCTGGGTTCGAGTCCCACTGGTGGGTGTTGTCCAAAGATTGTTAATCTTCACTTGTGGTTTATGCAAGTATAGGCTTATAGCTGGACACGAGTTCTCTCACATTGACAGTGGCTTGATGAAAAATGCAGACTAACCTCACACTTATCTGGCGCCCTCGGGAAGTGGAGATATTTGAGATGTATATATATCTCGAAGTGTCTACTTCTTTTGTAGGGTCTGATGGTGTAGTTGGTTAAAGCGTACTAGTTATGGCAGCTACTGGAAGGTAGTTGTGCTTTCTGGGTTCGAGTCCCACTGGTGGCTGTTGTCCAAAGATTGTTAATCTTCACTTGTGGTTTATGCAAGTATAGGCTTATAGCTGGACACGAGTTCTCTCACATTGACAGTGGCTTGATGAAAAACGCAGACTAACCTCACACTTATCTGGCGCCCTCGGGAAGTGGAGATATTTGAGATGTATATATATCTCGAAGTCTCTACTTCTTTTGTAGGGTCTGATGGTGTAGTGGGTTAAAGCGTACTAGTTATGGCAGCTACTGGAAGGTAGTTGTGCTTTCTGGGTTCGAGTCCCACTGGTGGGTGTTGTCCAAAGATTGTTAATCTTCACTTGTGGTTTATGCAAGTATAGGCTTATAGCTGGACACGAGTTCTCTCACATTGACAGTGGCTTGATGAAAAACGCAGACTAACCTCACACTTATCTGGCGCCCTCGGGAAGTGGAGATATTTGAGATGTATATATATCTCGAAGTCTCTACTTCTTTTGTAGGGTCTGATGGTGTAGTGGGTTAAAGCGTACTAGTTATGGCAGCTACTGGAAGGTAGTTGTGCTTTCTGGGTTCGAGTCCCACTGGTGGGTGTTGTCCAAAGATTGTATATATATATATATATATATATATATATATATATATATATATATATATATATATATATTATATATATATATATATATATATATATATATATATATATATATATATATATATATATATATATATATATATATATATATATATATATATATATATATATATATATATATATATATATATTGTGACGGAGTTCCCCCCCCTTATAATTCTCCCACGCCTGCAGTAAGAGTCATGTCTGCTTTTCCCAAGCGTTCTCTACGTTGCAGGCTACAATTTGATATATGGGAGAGAGTGAAGTGTTCTCGGAGAGCCGAGAAATTTGTGAAATAGTAATGTTTTGGCCTGTGGTTTAGGCCCTTTAGGGAGCCAAGATGGCGCTTACCTCCCTGATCTCCCGCCAAAACCGTGTGACGTCAGTGGCACCGGATTGGTCACCGACAGCAATGTGGCACCGGGAGCCAATGAAAACTTCCCGTGGCAAAAGTGACGTCACGAAGGAAGGGGGTCCGGCCCGTGAGCCGGGCTGGCGCCAACAGTCAGACATGACAAGTCATAGAGGTCGGACGTGCGACGAGTGGTCCTGTCAGTCGGACAGTTATTCCAGCTCCCGTGGATTTACGCGTCACCGGAAGTCCGCCAGTACTCTGAGAAGTCTTCCCTAGTTCATGTGTTGAACCAGAAGAGGGAATTGACGGTTATTTGAGCAACAAGTGCTCCAGTCTGGTACTGTGCCAGTAGCAGTGAAGCCATGCAGTGACGTATGTTGACGTCTGTGGCAATTCACCAGTTCGTGACAGCGTAGTGGCTGACAGAGCCACTGGGTAGCTGAGGAAGAGAGGACTATTTGGGGAAACCGGACGACTGTAGCTGAGACGTATTTGACAGCCGTTGCTGGGAGAAGACGACGGCCAGGAGACCGACTCCAACCTTCAAGAAGTTAAGAAGGAGGACGGACCTGCAGTAAGGAGGCACGGAGACGACGCGCTAAACGGTGGGACGACGAGAGGCTCTGGTAGGACACGACGACGTGTAGTGTGGGGGCGTTCCCGACACGAGGACCAGGAGCTACATCTCGACTCTCATCGGAGGATAGGGTGAAGTAGGTGTTTCTAGTTCCCTCCCCATTCCCCTTTAGTTAGCTATATTATTTGGCTATATTTTCTAGCCTGAGGATTTTATATGTCGTGAGCAAGTCTCACCTATGTCACGGTAAAGCACCAGTGTGCTAGACAGTACTATCAAGAGTACTTGTAATATTCATGTTGATTATTGGTGTGTACAGGCACCAGGAACCAGTGATAAATTTACTGTGTTGTGTATATCTTTCTATAGATTTTTGATATGAACATATAGTGGTAAATTATATATAATATTATGCCAGTATTCGGAGGTTAGGCTATGTGCCCAGAAACTATTTATTTTCCATGTATTGATGATTGATTTATATACTATATATATGTCTATGTTCATTCAGTGAATAATCATTTGTGAGTACAGTGAATTATTGCGTTATCGCCCACGAGAGAAAGTACTGAAAACTCCCGTGTTAATATTTCATAATATATTGTTGGATAAATAACAGTGTAAGACCATTACAGTGAATCATTGTAGAATTGATTGTAGAAAAGACTGTTTGAGCCTGAGTACAGTGTAACTAAGTAATTCGGTTTATTTGTGCCAATATCGAGTGTGCGAGTTTCTAGTAATATTGGAGAATTTAAAGAAACCGCGCGCGTGAATCTAGCAAACAAGCAAATTTCGCGCGGAGAGTCCATTGCGATCAGCTGTTCTTGACACTTGATGAGGAGGGGGAGGTGTTGCCACCTAATGATCGCGGACTATTCGTGGGAACTTCCGGCCGCATCAGGATTTGCTGATTTATTTGTTGTTGTTTGGCTTTGTGACATCTTTCATACATTTTAAGTAAAATACAAAACTATCTTAGTGTTTTTATCATTCCCTCCATTGATCTTGTGGCTATATTATACTGGTAAACATAGAGTGATAACAATAAGTACCTGCCTGATTCCTGATCTTTTGAGTGTGTCCTTGCCAAGGCTACCACTGAATACACCAGTCCACTGATGGTGTTACTGGCCACCTTAAACACCAGTTGGCGACTTTGTGATTAACCGTAGAGCCCTATTGTTGGGGAGGGCACACGACGGTCGATGTGATCGAGTCGTGTTCGCACTCTTTCTTAATAAGAGGCCGTTAAGATTGACTGGGAGACTCTCCTGGCGTGCAGTGGCGCCGTGAGGATCGAGGGAAGACCCGCAGGGCTACGGTGAGTTACCTTGAGCATAACTATTGCTCACCCCAGAGTAAGGGTAGAGAATAATAGAGACGTACAGGAACCCCAACAATATATATATATATATATATATATATATATATATATATATATATATATATATATGTCGTACGTAGTAGCCAGAACTCACTTCTCAGCCTACTATGCAAGGCCCGATTTGCCTAATAAGCCTAGTTTTCATGAATTAATATATTTTCTCTAATTTTTTTCTTATGAAATGATAAAGCTACCCATTTCATTATGTATGAGGTCAATTTTTTTTTATTGGTGTTAAAATTAACGTAGATATATGACCGAACCTAACCAACCCTACCTAACCTAACCTAACCTATCTTTATAGGTTAGGTTAGGTTAGGTAGCCGAAAACGTTAGGTTAGGTTAGGTTAGGTAGGTTAGGTAGACGAAAAAACATTAATTCATGAAAAGTAGGCTTATTAGGCAAATCGGGCCTTGCATAGTAGGCTGAGAAGTGAGTTCTGGCTACTAGGTACGACATATATATATATATATATATATATATATATATATATATATATATATATATATATATATATATATATATGTCGTACCTAGTAGCCAGAACTCACTTCTCAGCCTACTATTCAAGGCCCGATTTGCCTAATAAGCCAAGTTTTCATGAATTAATATATTTACTATAATTTTTTTCTTATGAAATGATAAAGCAACCCTTTTCTCTATGTGTGAGGTCAATTTTTTTTTATTGGAGTTAAAATTAACGTAGATATATGACCGAACCTAACCAGCCCTACCTAACCTAACCTAACCTATATTTATAGGTAAGGTTAGGTTAGGTAGCCAAAAAAAGCTAGGTTAGGTTAGGTTAGGTAGGTTAGGTAGACGAAAACACATTAATTCATGAAAACGTGGCTTATTAGGCAAATCGGGCCTTGAATAGTAGGCTGAGAAGTGCGTTCTGGCTATTAGGTACGACATATATATATATATATATATATATATATATGTCGTACCTAGTAGCCAGAACGCACTTCTCGGCCTACTATGCATGGCCTGATTTGCCTAATAAGGCAAGTTTTCCTGAATTATTATATTTTCTCAATTTTTTTTCTTATGAGATGATAAAGCTACCCATTTCATTATGTATGAGGTCAATATTTTTTTTATTGGAGTTAAAATTAACGTAGATATATGAACAAAACCTAACAAACCCTATCTAACCTAACCTAACCTATCTTTTTAGGTTAGGTTAGGTTCGGTAGCCGAAAAAGTTAGGTTAGGTTTGGTTAGGTAGGTTAGGTATTCGAAAAACAATTAATTCAAGAAAACTTGGCTTATTAGGCAAATCGGGCCTTGCATAGTAGGCAGAGAAGTGCGTTCTGGCTATTAGGTACGACATATATATATATATATATATATATATATATATATATATATATATATATATATATATATATATATGTCGTACCTAATAGCCAGAACGCACTTCTCAGCCTACTATTCAAGGCCCGATTTGCCTAATAAGCCAAGTTTTCATGAATTAATGTTTTTTCGTCTACCTAACCTACCTAACCTAACCTAACCTAGCTTTTTTTGGCTACCTAACCTAACCTTACCTATAAATATAGGTTAGGTTAGGTTAGGTAGGGTTGGTTAGGTTCGGTCATATATCTACGTTAATTTTAACTCCAATAAAAAAAAATTGACCTCATACATAGAGAAAAGGGTTGCTTTATCATTTCATAAGAAAAAAATTATAGTAAATATATTAATTCAGGAAAACTTGGCTTATTAGGCAAATCGGGCCTTGAATAGTAGGCTGAGAAGTGAGTTCTGGCTACTAGGTACGACATATATATATATATATATATATATATATATATATATATATATATATATATATATATATATATATATATATATATATATATAAATATATATATATATAAATATATATATATATATATAAATATATATATATATATATATATATATATATATATATATATATATATATATATATATATATATATATATGTCGTACCTAGTAGCCAGAACGCACTTCTCAGCCTACTATGCAAGGCCCGATTTGCCTAATAAGCCAAGTTTTCATGAATTAATTGTTTTTCGACTACCTAACCTACCTAACCTAACCTAACCTAACTTTTTCGGCTACCTAACCAAACCTAACCTATAAAGATAGGTTAGGTTAGGTTAGGTAGGGTTGGTTAGGTTCGGTCATATATCTACGTTAATTTTAACTCCATTAAAAAAAATTGACCTCATACATAATGAAATGGGTAGCTTTATCATTTCATAAGAAAAAAATTAGAAAAAATATATTAATTCAGGAAAACTTGGCTTATTAGGCAAATCGGGCCTTGAATAGTAGGCCAAAAAGTGAGTTCTGGCTACTAGGTACGACATATATAAATATATATATATATAAATATATATATATATGTCGTACCTAGTAGCCAGAACGCACTTCTCGGCCTACTATGCAAGGCCCGATTTGCCTAATAAGCCAAGTTTTCATGAATTAATTGTTTTTCGACTACCTAACCTACCTAACCTAACCTAACCTAACTTTTTCGGCTACCTAACCTAACCTAACCTCTAAAGATAGGTTAGGTTAGGTTAGGTAGGGTTGGTTAGGTTCGGTCAAAAATCTACGTTAATTTTAACTCTAATAAAAAAAATTAACCTCATACATAATGAAATGGGTAGCTTTATCATTTCATAAGAAAAAAAATAGAGAAAATATATTAATTCAGGAAAACTTGGCTTATTAGGCAAATCGGGCCTTGCATAGTAGGCCGAGAAGTTCGTTCTGGCTACTAGGTACGACATATATATATATATATATATATATATATATATATATATATATATATGTCGTACCTAGTAGCCAGAACGCACTTCTCAGCCTACTATTCAAGGCCCAATTTGCCTAATAAGCCAAGTTTTCATGAATTAATTGTTTTTCGACTACCTAACCTACCTAACCTAACCTAACCTAACTTTTTCGGCTACCTAACCTAACCTAACCTATAAAGATAGGTTAGATTAGGTTAGGTAGGGTTGGTTAGGTTCGGTCATATAACTACGTTAATTTTAACTGCAATAAAAAAAATTGACCTCATACATAATGAAATGGGTAGCTTTATCATTTCATAAGAAAAAAATTAGAGAAAATATATTAATTCATGAAAACTTGGCTTATTAGGCAAATCGGGCCTTGCATAGTAGGCTGAGAAGTGAGTTCTGGCTACTAGGTACGACATATATATATATATATATATATATATATATATATATATATATATATATATATATATGTGTCGTACCTAGTAGCCAGAACGCACTTCTCAGCCTAATATGCAAGGCCCAATTTGCCTAATAAGCCAAGTTTTCCTGAATTAATATATTTTCTCTAATTTTTTTTCTTATGAAATGATAAAGCTACCCATTTCATAATGTATGACGTCAATTATTTTTTATTTTAGTTAAAATTAACGTAGATATATGACCGAACCTAAGCAACCCTACCTAACCTAACCTAACCTATCTTTATAGGTTAGGTTAGGTTAGGTAACCGAAAAAGTTAGGTTAGGTTAGGTTAGGTAGGTTAGGTAGTCGAAAAACAATTAATTCATGAAAACTTGGCTTATTAGGCAAAACGGGCCTTGCATAGTAGGCTGAGAAGTGAGTTCTGGCTACTAGGTACGACATATATATATATATAAATATATATATATATATATAAATATATATATATATATATATATATATATATATATATATATATATATATATATATATATATATATATATATATATATATATATATATATGTCGTACCTAATAGCCAGAACGCACTTCTCAGCCTACTATTCAAGGCCCGATTTGCCTAATAAGCCAAGTTTTCATGAATTAATGTTTTTTCGTCTACCTAACCTATCTAACCTAACCTAACCTAGCTTTTTTTGGCTACCTAACCTAACCTTACCTATAAATATAGGTTAGGTTAGGTTAGGTAGGGTTGGTTAGGTTCGGTCATATATCTACGTTAATTTTAACTCCAATAAAAAAAAATTGACCTCATACATAGAGAAAAGGGTTGCTTTATCATTTCATAAGAAAAAAATTATAGTAAATATATTAATTCAGGAAAACTTGGCTTATTAGGCAAATCGGGCCTTGAATAGTAGGCTGAGAAGTGAGTTCTGGCTACTAGGTACGACATATATATATATATATATATATATATATATATATATATATATATATATATGCGGAAAATCCACAGAGAAATATGAAATGAGGTGAACGTTTCGGCTTTGTTAAAGCCTTTGTCAACACCAGACTGACTAAGGAGAAGGGAGAAGGGGGAGGATATATAGGCCGACACCTGACCAACCCATCCCTAGGGTTGGTCAGGTGTAATTAACCAAAATCAGGTATAGCTTAGCTTAAAATGGTCAAAGAGGATTAAGCGGTCAGAGAATAAGGATGAAAGATTAAAGAAAAGCCTCATGAACACACAATATATGAATATACAATTATAATGAGATATTGTAAGCCTCTCTATCAGAGTTGTTTCTTAAACTGTTGTGCAATATTATAACTTAAAAATGGATCAAGTTTGTACATTCCAGTACTAACATTAAGAAGATTTGGACACTGACTGATTAGAGCAGACTCAATCAAATTCCGTTCCACGAAATCCCCACAATTGGTAATGCTTTTTGCCCCATTCCAGTTAATATTGTGATCGCATAAACTCGTATGTAGATACAATGCATTAGACGTTTGGGCAGTTCTAATACTATAAGCATGTTGTGACAACCGCAATTGTAAGGACTTTCCTGTTTGTCCAAGGTACACAGAATCACAATCATTGCAGGGAATTGAATACACACAACCTGCTGTATCAGGGGAGTTTTTCATTAAATTGGATTTGATCGTACTATTAGTGAACACCAAATTTATATTAAGTTTCTTAAAAATCAGAGACAATTTTTCAAGTCCACTCGCATAAGGTACCACCAATGAGTTAATAATTTTTGGTTTCGCCTTAGGGACGTGATTATAAAACGTACGTTTGGCTTGTACAAACGAGAAATCCAAAAACCTCTTAGGATATTGTAAACTCTTCCCAATTTCATATATTTTAGCAATCTCTTCATCAAAAAACTCAGGGCTGCAAACCCTCAAAGCTCGTAGAAACATTCCTGAAAATACTGCCTGTTTAACTTTACTATGATGATTCGAATAAAAATGAACATACGACCCCACGTTGGTAGGTTTCCTATACACATTAAATTTGAACTTTCTAGCGACTCTATGAATCATAATGTCCAAAAACGGAAGAGTACCACTCTCCTCAGTCTCACAAGTGAACTTTATTGAAGGTACCAAAGAATTGAGTTCATTAAGAAAAACTATCTGGTCCTTGTTGCACGGCCATAAGCACAAAATATCATCAACATACCTATACCAAACCACATTAGCCGGCATGTGCAATCACATTGTGTGTTCATGAGGCTTTTCTTTAATCTTTCATCCTTATTCTCTGACCGCTTAATCCTCTTTGACCATTTTAAGCTAAGCTATACCTGATTTTGGTTAATTACACCTGACCAACCCTAGGGATGGGTTGGTCAGGTGTCGGCCTATATATCCTCCCCCTTCTCCCTTCTCCTTAGTCAGTCTGGTGTTGACAAAGGCTTTAACAAAGCCGAAACGTTCACCTCATTTCATATTTCTCTGTGGATTTTCCGCATAAAATGATCAGTGTTTTGTGATCGTCAATTGCATCAATGGATACCACGTGCCAATTTCTTACCTTCTCCTCTCTCTACCCTTCCCTTAAACCTTTTGTTACTAAACTTCGTTCTGCTTTAGTGAAATCTCATTCCTTAAAAATTCGTCTTCGTTTTCTTCGAAAATGCCTCAGTGAACAAGTGCTTCCCCGTTCATTATTACCCAACAGCGTTCTTAAATTGTCAGATCAGCCGTTTGATGAGATACCCCGCATAGTGCTTATGAAAAACATCGATTTACTTAAATTTGAAGTTCGTGAATGTTTTAAAGATGTGAATAACTGTAAGTACGCTTTTCTCCAAGCCATTCCGCCTGAGTGGAACCGTTGTATGATGGATTACTGTTATACTACTTTGAGGTCTACCTGCAGAAAGGTGAGTACTAAACTTGATTTCAAATTAAAGAAACTTATTCAACAAAGTGACTGGAATAAACACTCCAACCGGGATTTTGTTATAAACCTCTCGGATAGACAGCTTGATAATGACACGATTACTGCATTAGGATATGGCCTGAGCTTTGCCACATCTAACGGAACAGTCAATTATGTAGATATTGCCAAAGGTTTCAGCAATCTTGAAAAGTATAGCAATGTCTCAGTTGAAGATATTAATGTGTGCAAAGGTATGATGTATGGCGTTTTACTTAACAATTCTGTTCCTAATTGTTCAAGTCGATTTGTTCATGTGTTCAAAAATCTCAAAAAAGATAGTTCATTACATATTACCAAGGCTGATAAGTCAAATGCAGTAGTTATTATGAATAAAGATGACTATGTCCGAAAAATGGAGTTACTCTTGGAAGACAGGGATACTTATCTATTGGTTAACAGAGATCCTACTGAAAAAGTGATTGCACATTTTAACAAAACTCTTAAAACTGTGTGTAAAGGCGATAAAGAGTTGATATCTAGGCTAACAAGTCGATCCCCCTCTCTTCCTTACATGTATGGTCTTATAAAAACTCATAAGCCATATAATCCGGCAAGGCCGATTATTAGTTCAATTGGTTCGGCGGCTTATAAACTCTCTAAGTGGTTAGTCAAAGTTTTGTCCCCTATAGTTGGTACTATTTCCAACTCACACTTGACAAACAATGTGGACTTAGTTAATAAGCTATCCACACTGAATTTAAATTTTGATTTTAAACTTTTAAGTTTCGATGTAACCTCTTTATTCACTAAAGTTCCTGTTGATGATCTGTTAGAATTTCTACGTGAGGAACTGCCTAAATATAATTTGAGCTTGCAGACCAATAAAGTATTGGAACTTATTAAATTGTGTATAAAAGACAATTATTTTAGTTTTAATGGAAAATTTTTCAAACAAACATTTGGTATGGCGATGGGCAATCCCCTGTCCCCAGTTTTAAGCAATTTGTATATGGAATTCTTTGAAACAAAAATCTTATCCAGGATTATGCCGGCTAATGTGGTTTGGTATAGGTATGTTGATGATATTTTGTGCTTATGGCCGTGCAACAAGGACCAGATAGTTTTTCTTAATGAACTCAATTCTTTGGTACCTTCAATAAAGTTCACTTGTGAGACTGAGGAGAGTGGTACTCTTCCGTTTTTGGACATTATGATTCATAGAGTCGCTAGAAAGTTCAAATTTAATGTGTATAGGAAACCTACCAACGTGGGGTCGTATGTTCATTTTTATTCGAATCATCATAGTAAAGTTAAACAGGCAGTATTTTCAGGAATGTTTCTACGAGCTTTGAGGGTTTGCAGCCCTGAGTTTTTTGATGAAGAGATTGCTAAAATATATGAAATTGGGAAGAGTTTACAATATCCTAAGAGGTTTTTGGATTTCTCGTTTGTACAAGCCAAACGTACGTTTTATAATCACGTCCCTAAGGCGAAACCAAAAATTATTAACTCATTGGTGGTACCTTATGCGAGTGGACTTGAAAAATTGTCTCTGATTTTTAAGAAACTTAATATAAATTTGGTGTTCACTAATAGTACGATCAAATCCAATTTAATAAAAAACTCCCCTGATACAGCAGGTTGTGTGTATTCAATTCCCTGCAATGATTGTGATTCTGTGTACCTTGGACAAACAGGAAAGTCCTTACAATTGCGGTTGTCACAACATGCTTATAGTATTAGAACTGCCCAAACGTCTAATGCATTGTATCTACATACGAGTTTATGTGATCACAATATTAACTGGAATGGGGCAAAAAGCATTACCAATTGTGGGGATTTCGTGGAACGGAATTTGATTGAGTCTGCTCTAATCAGTCAGTGTCCAAATCTTCTTAATGTTAGTACTGGAATGTACAAACTTGATCCATTTTTAAGTTATAATATTGCACAACAGTTTAAGAAACAACTCTGATAGAGAGGCTTACAATATCTCATTATAATTGTATATTCATATATTGTGTGTTCATGAGGCTTTTCTTTAATCTTTCATCCTTATTCTCTGACCGCTTAATCCTCTTTGACCATTTTAAGCTAAGCTATACCTGATTTTGGTTAATTACACCTGACCAACCCTAGGGATGGGTTGGTCAGGTGTCGGCCTATATATCCTCCCCCTTCTCCCTTCTCCTTAGTCAGTCTGGTGTTGACAAAGGCTTTAACAAAGCCGAAACGTTCACCTCATTTCATATTTCTCTGTGGATTTTCCGCATAAAATGATCAGTGTTTTGTGATCGTCAATTGTATATATATATATATATATATATATATATATATATATATATATATATATATATATATATATATATATATATATATATATATATATATATATATATATATATATATATATATATATATATATTTATATATATATATATATATAAATATATATATATATATATATATATATATATATATATATATATATATATATATATATATATATATATATATATATATATATATATATATATATATATATATATATATATGCATATGTTTGTGTAGAGACTTTTATTGCGATGTCAGTGATACCAAAATTAACGCTGTAGCACAACTGTGGGCTTCACAACCATGAAGAGAGTGGAAACATTTTGTTGCTGTTAGGCGCTCACGACTAGTGATCTCAATAGTTTGTTATTTGGTGTTGATATGCCTTATGCTTTGGCGGCATTTTATAGATATGTTCTTACAGACAATTCTATTGCGAACACAGTGATGCCGAATTTAAATACGTACGCCTACAAATAGTGTCACGACAGTCAAAAGAGTATACACTTTTCGGTCTTGCCGCGTAAGCGCTCGAAACGCCGAAAGCATCTAGGGTATGGTTTTTTTTCAATAGTCCAGCAGTGTCAAAGTGTTAAGCCTTGATCCTTATTATCTATTATACAGTGTTTTCTCTGATATAGCTGTCATATATTAGGATTCTGGCTCTACAGCTAGTGCCATTTGACAGGAACAAGAAGAGTAAGCAAGACTTGATACATCAGTTACTGGGTGATGGAAGCTAGCCTCAAACGAGGATAATTTGGTGTCTACATCCTAGTTATACCTGGTGGACTAAAGCCTGCTGTACAATAAGATAAGGAACCTCCTCAATGTATAACAATATATGTAGATAATACTGTAGTTTGATTGGCTGCATATATATAAATTTAATATAAACCCCCTCCCTACTGTGTAAGGATCGATTTGTGAGATTATTGCAGAAATACAGTTCACTTACCATCATACAAATTGCTATCGAAAAATATAAATTAACGTAAAAAAATATTCTATATAAATTCAAATAAATTAAATAAATATAAATCTCACAGGTCGGTTCCCACATTATTTGGTCCTTCGAACCGGATTATTTGGTCCTTTGAACCGAGATTATATGGTCATCATCGAGCCGGATGATGGGTATTTGGTCATCTTTGTACTGGATGAACCAGTTAACGAGTGGATTCATTAAATATACTAGTGCAGTGTGACTTATGCAATAACAATACAAAGCCAATCAAAGACCAGCTGCGTTGCCTCGAGCTAGCTCACGACCCCCTCAGCTCAGTCCAGCCTCATCAGCGGTTTCGTGGTCAACCACCGATTTAGTGGGTTGTTATTCCGTGAAATGATGGCGCTTATGTTAAAGGCAGCCAAATTAGTTGCTGTGTTCTCGCAAGATTATTCACGGATTTCGTGGTGATAATTTCGCGAGAGATTATCCACGAATTTTGTGATGTTAATTTTGCGAGGTCACTAATAATATTTAATACTTCTGGATAATATTAGAAGTTTCATAGAGGCTATTATCAATAATTGTGTATATTATTTCTCCAAAATAGAGAATTATTTAATATATATTGCACTAGTGTTCTCAATACAATGTTTACCAATTGCCAACCCACAACAGGGTAGGATATTACCATAGACTAGTTGAACTATTTATTGTTCATCCTAGTCCCATTATTACTGTTAGAAATTTCCAACACTAATTGTCATGTTCACAGAAAATGGTACCATCCGTTTTCTATGTGTGGCGGAGCAGACGCCAGAGAGAGAGAAGGTAAACAATGGAGAGCGTACAGGACGCCTGCCAAGCTTGGTAGCTACTAGTCATGTAATCATATTAAGTATTAAAGTCAGTAACCAAGTCATGACTTTACATCAACCCTACAACCAAGACTTCCTCAGTAACACACAAACACCACATTGGCGACGAGGATGAACTGTGAACGCAGGTATTTGTTCAGTTTCAAACACAAGGGAGAAGCATGCTGCCTGGAGGAGGAAGAGAAGCTGTGAGCGCCATACCCGATGCTGTATGCTAACCGATGCTGTGTGCTAACCAATGCTGTGTGCTAAACGATGCTGTGTGCTAACCAATGCTGTGTGCTACCCAAGCTGTGTGCTACCCAAGCTATGCTGAAGAAACTGTGTACTGAGGAATCTGCCGACGTTGTGTACGAAACGACGCTTTGATGTGTACAAAACCTGATGTTTTGGTTACGAAACGACGCTTCGTGCTACAAAATTCATCACACTGAACTGACTGCTGTACCAACTGCTGTACCAACTGCTGTGCTGCTGCTGTGAGTAGGAACAACACATGTACACAAGGGCTAGGTAAGAAGTAAGTTGCTGCTATATTGTGCACTGTTGTGAACTTTTGCATTAAAATGCTTGTGTGCTTTGCAAAATTAAAGTAATTACAGTGAATTCTTGACTAACATATACAGTGCAGTAAGTGTTTAATATTCTGAGGAACATTTAAGTGATAAGTTACATTTATTCAGTAAAAATGGCAAATATACCTCAGTTTCCTGCATTTGATCCTGACTGTGACCAGACAAACCTGTCACAGAGGTGGGTCAAATGGCTTAAAAAGTTTGAAAATTTGTTGATAGTTTCTGACATCAAAAGTGCTGAAAGAAAGCGTGCCTTTCTACTTCATTATGCAGGTGATAGAGTTTGTGACATCTTTGACACACTGAAAGACACTGGTGGTGCCAAAGATTATGACACTGCCAAAGCCAAACTAACAGAGCATTTCAAACCAAGGCAAAATACTGCAATGGAAATTATGCATTTCAGGAGAGCAAAACAACTCTCTAATGAAACTGTGGATCAATACCACACACGTCTGCAGGGTTTAGCAGACCATTGTGAGTTTGCTGATGTTGACAAAGAAATCAAACAGCAAATAATTGAAACATGCACATCTACACGTCTCCGTCGAAGAGCTCTAGAACTTGTTGATGATGACAGTTCTCTTACCAAGATACTGGATATGGCTCGTCGAATGGAAGATGCTGCACGTGATGCTCGTGTCATGGAGTGCAGTGCTAATAACGGTGCTGCCACTGTTACTAACAGTGATGAGGTACGTAAGGTTCAGGGAGGACACCGTGATCAAAGAAGATATCATGGCAAACCTAACAGTAAATTTAGCCGAGAACCACGTCACAACTGGGGTCAAGGAACAAGGCTCAAGCAGTCACAACGACCCACATCAGAGGGTGTCAACAATAAATGTTACAATTGTGGAGGAGACTACCCACACCAAGATAATGTTTGTCCTGCTCAAGGTAAGAAGTGCTATGAGTGTGGAAAACTAGGTCATTTTGGTGCTATGTGTCGTTCCGCACTAAAGAAACCACAGTCAATGAATAAAAGCACTGTACGAGGATCAGGTCATAGGGGTCGAGGTGGTAAACACAATATTGCACCTCATATCCAGAATGTTAATAATGTACAATACAACATTTCATTACAACCAGTCTCAGATGACAGTGAATGTGATTATACTTATGGAGTACAAGCAATCACAGAATGGAATGATCTTCCAAACAACCCAGAGACATGTGTATACATTGCTGGTATTTGTCTCAAGGTTCTCATTGACACTGGATCAAACATTGACACCATTGCTGAGTTCCACTATGAAAAATTTAAAAAACAGTTCCCAAAGCTTGAGAACTATAATGGCAAAGCCACTGCCTATGCTTCAAAGGTAGCCTTGCCAGTGATTGGAACTTTCACTGCAGAGATTAAGTCAAAGAATGCAATGCTCATTACTACATTCCATGTTGTTAGGAATGCAAAGGAGTCTTTACTCAGTTACAAGACTTCAACCAAATTGGGGCTACTTCAGCTTTCTAATGCTGTAGCAGTGGAATCTGCAAACAATGTTGATGGTATTGTTGCTGAATTTTCTGATCGATTTAAATCCATAGGTTGTTATACTGATAGCAAAGTACATCTGCATATCAACCCAGATGTAATTCCAGTTGCCCAACCACATCGCCGACAACCATTCCATACTCGCAAGAAAGTCGATGCCGAACTGGATAGGCTGATCGACCTAGATATCATTGAACCAGTAACAGGTCCAACACCATGGGTAAGCCCAATTGTCACTCCACCAAAGCCGAAGAATCCAGATGAGATACGCATTTGTGTGGACATGCGTGTTCCCAACAAGGCAATAATGCGTGAACGCCATCCTACACCGACTGTAGATGATATGATCTACCGCTTGAATGGTGCAACTGTATTCAGCAAGTTAGATTTAAACAAGGGCTATCATCAGCTTGAACTTGATGAGGAGAGTCGATTCATCACAACGTTTACGACACATCGAGGTCTGTATAGGTACAAGCGCCTGAGTTTTGGTATCAACAGTGCTGCCGAGGTATTCCAGCACATCATCAGCCAGGTATTGCAAGACATACCTAATGCTGACAACATGTCTGATGACATCATTGTTTATGGCCGTACCCAAGCTGAACACGACAAAGCTCTTCGTGCAACATTGCAACGCTTACGAGAAAAGAATCTGACGTTAAGCCGAGCAAAGTGTGAGTTCAATCAACATAAAATTGAATTCTTTGGACATGTACTTAGTGACAAAGGTCTGTCTCCAGATCCTAAGAAAGTTGCAGATATCAAGAATGCTGCACCTCCTTCAACGTCCACTGAAGTACATAGTTTTCTGGGAATGGCAAACTACTGTTCTCGCTTCATTCCAGATTTTGCTACCATTACGAAGCCTCTACGTGAGCTCCTGAAGAAAAATGCATCATGGTACTGGAGCGATATCGAGCAAAATGCATTTGATGCTGTGAAAGATGCACTAGTAGAGAATGCGACTGCTGCATACTTTGATCCATCAATGGACACTGAGTTAACGGTGGATGCTAGTCCTGTTGGATTAGGTGCTGTTTTAGCCCAACACAAACCTGGTCAACCAGATTCCAGAGTAGTAATTGCCTACGCCAGCCGTTCTCTCACAGATGTTGAGCAACGATACAGTCAGACAGAGAAGGAAGCTCTTGCTCTTGTATGGGGCTGTGAACACTTCAATGTGTATCTGCTTGGTGCACCCTTCACCACGATAGTCACTGACCACAAACCGTTGGAGACCATCTTCAATAATCCAAAGTCCAAACCACCAGCTCGCATTGAGAGATGGGCTCTTCGTCTGCAACCATACAACTTTACGGTGAAATACAAGCCGGGTGCAGGCAATCCCGCTGATTACATCAGTCGACATCCTGCCAACAGTTTCACCATCACCAAGCATCAGCAAGTTGCCGAGGAATTTGTACACTCTGTAACCTGTGATGCAGGCCCTAAGGCTCTTACTCTTGATGAAATCCGTACTGCAACCCTAGAGGACCCAACTCTGCAAGCAACAGTGGATGCATTGACTAAGAAAAAGTTTCCACGCATCCCACCCTCAAGAGTTGACCAAGATGCATTCAAAGCACTTGAACGCATCCAGACAGAATTAAGTGTTACGCAACAACGCGACACTGTGCTGCGAGGTACTCGTATCGTGATTCCAGCTGTTCTCCAGCAACGTGCTCTGAAGCTTGCACATCAAGGACATCACGGTCTTGTTAGGACCAAACAGCTGCTACGAGAAAAGGTGTGGTTTCCTGGCATTGATCGTCACGCAAAGGATATGCATGATGCCTGTGTCCCCTGCCAAGCTGCAGTGGATACTTCAAGACCAACACCTCTACAACCTTCACCACTACCTGCTGCACCATGGACGGAAGTATCGATGGACTTCTGCGGACCACTACCAACTGGAGAGTACTTGATGGTAGTCATTGATGATCACTCACGTTATCCAGAAGTAGAAATCATCAATTCCACATCTGCAAAGGCCGTCATCCCGAAACTTGACAAGATCTTTTCAAACTTTGGCATTCCTGAAGTTGTCAAGACGGACAATGGACCGCCATTCAATGGACAGGACTTTGTCAACTTTGCTGAGCATATTGGATTCAAACACCGCCGTGTGATGCCACTACATCCCCAAGCAAATGGAGAAGTTGAGAGATTCATGCAACCTCTCATGAAAGCGGTACGCTGTGCTCATGCCGAAGGACGATCCTGGAAACAAGCTATGTATGCTTTTCTCAGGAACTACCGTGCAACACCACATGGAACACTGGGCAAGTCGCCTGGCGAACTTTTATTTGGACGTCCTATGAGAATCGCACTACCCGTCATGCCAGCCGAGGTAACGGATAAACGTCTCGCTCAGAAGGATGCACTAGCCAAGGGCAAGATGAAAATTGCTCATGATCAACGTGCAAAGGAACAGTTCATAAAGGTTGGTGACACTGTTTTCGTTAGAAAGAAAAAAGAGGGAAAGTTAGATATGCCGTATGATACAAAACCATATAAAGTGATTAGTGTAAAAGGAACTATGGTAACAGCTAGTAATAGAGATCATAGTATAACACGTAATATGGCTTATTTCAAAGTGATTCCAACTAGTGTAGAAAATGATGAAGTGCAAAGTCGTGCAAAAGAAAAAGAAAAAAATAGTTATAACCCGACAAACAATTCATCAAGGGATGTTATTGCATTTAAGGACTCTCATCCTAAACGTCATGTTAAACGCCCTGCACGATTTGATGATTAATTGTGTTCCTATGTAATGAAAAGTATTTACTTATTGTGCTAAACTAAATTTAATATTGTTTGAATAATGCAGATATCTCATTCAATATTTTGTAACTTTGTATTACAGTTTCTTTCATGTTTGTTTAACATTGCATATGTATTTTTAACATTGAAATCCTTTGTGGAAAAGATTAAGTTGTTTAAATTCTTTGTGTGCTTAATTAATGTTAAATGTATGCAGTATCTCTTGATATGGTAATAACTTACTTTGTGTCAATAACTTTGCTTTGTGCTACAAGCATGGTAGACATCCTGTATTCATTCTTTTTAAAGAAAAGGAGGGATGTCATGTTCACAGAAAATGGTACCATCCGTTTTCTATGTGTGGCGGAGCAGACGCCAGAGAGAGAGAAGGTAAACAATGGAGAGCGTACAGGACGCCTGCCAAGCTTGGTAGCTACTAGTCATGTAATCATATTAAGTATTAAAGTCAGTAACCAAGTCATGACTTTACATCAACCCTACAACCAAGACTTCCTCAGTAACACACAAACACCACACTAATAAACTACTGTTGTATTATAATAAATCATTATTATTATATACTAACTACAGTAGTCTCTAAATTTACTAACAGTAGTGTCAACATAAACTAACCATTGCATCTGCGTATTAATGATAGAATTCTCATGAAAGGAAGCAGCAACATTGCGTCAGATAATGTCTAGTTAAACACATTTATTATCAATGTGTTAGAGAATTGAATGTGGTTCTCTAAAAACATCAGTATTCCGTGTGATAATTACTTACGGATAACATAACTCCCAATAATCTTGAATCAAGAGTTATTAGTTAAATTATTCTGTAGTAACATTTTCTTCAATCTCACACGAATGTCATAAAGAGAAATAAAATCTTCTCCATTTCTCATTTAACACCATAAAACGAGAATGCAATAATATTTAAACCCGTATAATTGCAACCCAGTCCTCATTAAATTATTTCATCCATAATCGCGCGAAAGGGAATTATTCGTGATTAATAATTTCTGTGGTGAATGTGAGAGCCGGGTTGAGGGAGGCGGCGACGCCATTGTTGAGCGAGCGTGCCTGGACAGTGTAAGAGAGAGAAGGGTCCTGGCGTCAAGAGTGGCGAGACACGTGACGATTGGGAGTTATCAGCAAGAATTACACTGATACCCAACTAATAGTGAATAATTATTCTCCCACGTGCTCCATAGTGCTCAGCCAACCAATAACGCGTCTATAATTAAAGCCAAAACCCATAAATACGCGTACAACGCCGTGAACGTTTGGGACTGGCAGACGCGATATCGGCAGACTTCAGTAGTGCCTATACTCACGTTAAGTATAGTTTCTTTCTTGATGCATCATTTAAGATTGTATATTTGTGAGTAGTCTGTCGTTACATAGTGAGACGACCTCATATCCAACGTTAGTACCACATCGGCATTTCTTCTATTTTCATGAATATTGAGATTAAAAGTAGTCTATTCCAATGCTACTTAATATTCTTTAATTTCCAGCTCATATGTGAGGAGTCATCGAGTCGTTTTCTTCATTCGTGCTATTCACCTCTAATTCCTTCTATGTGGAGATCCTGAGATCACGAGGACGAATCACAAAACAATGTCATAGAAATCGTCTTAAAGCTAAGACTCTTTGTTCAAATTTAATTCCTCCAATTTAGTTCTTATACAAATTTTGTAGGATCATTATATTAAATATTATTGTTACGGCCCTACTGGGACGCAACCGGGTTCTTCTCTGATGTTAGTAGAGTTTGGGAATCCGGCCAAATGAGGATTAGAGGCTTCAAGTAGTTAGTAGAGGCTTTCAAGGGGTGTGTTCTGTAACGCAAGTTAAATTAAAGGGGGAGGGATAAAAATGTTCTGATTTATATATATATTCTCACCACCACCATATAAATAAATAACAATCACACGCTGGGGTTATAACTACACTTATTATATACAGATTCGTCTTCCTCTGAAGACACTGGATGCTCCATGGTGCTCTCTCTCTGGGTAGCCCTGGTTCCTTCTTCCGTGGCCCACGATGAATCCACTTATGATTCTATCACAAATCTACCCTGGCCACAGGCCAGCCAAATCACAGTCCCACTGGGTGCTCAGTCGTGGAGGCCTTCAACCACAGTCCAGCCCATAGCTGGCAGGTACCGATCAGCTCCGCTATGTAGGCCACTCCACGACCGATACTAGGGTTGCGAGCCCTAGGCAGGAGCCTCGTGTGATCCCACTGATCACTCTCCTCGCTAAGCACCACAGTGGCTAGTCTCTTCCACCAGCCAGCCCCGGATAAGGCGATTCCCGACACTGCCACGTCACAGGCAGGCTAATACTCTCAACAGAGTTCGTCCAGGGGTGACTCACAGCTTCTTCAGCAGACTCGTGAAGAGACCTTGGCTGCCTTGGGTAGATTGATCCATCGTCCAATACAGCAGTCCCAGGTCGACTCTGCAATCAGACACGTCATTAGTGCTGGGGACGCTCTAGGGAACCTCACTTACAGGCTTAGACATAAACGTCCACCTATTTGCTCCATAGATGGCGTTCACTGTCTAAGCACCACCTCACCAGAGGTCAGCAGCAGCTACGTCATGAGCTGATTAAGACGGGAATCCAGCACCTGTGGCCGGTATATCCCGTCCTCACTAGATGGCGTTGCCCATTTGGAGTGCGTTTCGGGAGCGGACTCACAGATGGCGTTGTCGTCACTGCTCCGTGCTCCGAGGATGGACTCGGGTTCGTAACACCTCCCCACCAAAAAGAATTTGATTTGGGTTTCTATAAAAGAGAAGACAAACCAAATTAGTAAGTGGGTACAACTCCAAACAGACTCACATACACAATGGACTGGAGTGGCAAGGATGTCTTGTCCGCAAAACTGTCCTAATGAGATATTCTGGCACAAAGGAAAACTTCAGGATCATAGGTGACGTCCTGCTTGACGTGCCTTCATACAACCTCACTGAGATGTTAATCAGGGGCATAACCATCTCACGTGCGTGGAGTAAGGATCAGTACAGACGCGATCTGAGGTGAATCAACACCTCCCTGTGTCGTGGCACCGTTGATGGCTGGTCACAGACGGCATTTCTTGTACCAGTCCGGTAGTCCTTCAGGGAGACGGGAACCTGGAATACAGGGGTCTGATAATTTAGAGTGACAGCGATAGTTGTTAAGTCAGTACTTACAGCATAACCGCTTACTAGGCCCACACCTAGTCCCAACAGGGCTGCTTGTACTTGGAAGATGGTGTTTGCTCTGCCACCGTCAGGTCGACCAACGTTCCGTATAACGCTGAATCCAGGCTCAGCAATCACGCGGGGGGTGTCAACCTGTCGGAAACAGTCACTCATAATTTCATTTATCGTACCTCCTGTATCCACCATCACCTTCCAGGTCCCTTCTTCGACTGCAACACTCACAGTGCAAGTCCCTAATCCCTGGGGTCTCTTCATAATGTTCATGGGAGCCATCTTCTGTCGGGTCGTCCACTGGTCCTTACGTAAAACACACACGATAAGAAAACAAAATACTGCCAAGAAACATTTGGCTAACTTAGGGATAAGTTTCATGAGACTGTAATGTCCATAGCCGGCTATATCCATTAGCCTGGTTTGGACCGAAGAGGGCACTAGAACCTGCGCACATACCTCACATACCTCTGAAGTCTGGGGAATCTCTGGTCGGTTCAGTATAAATCGTACTTTGCCTTACCGCAAGTACTCATCCGCCTTCACTCCAGACTCTTGGGTATCCGTGGGTACTTGTACACGAGGCCTCTCCTCTTGCTCAGTCGCTTCTGCCACCATAACCTCATGTTTCTTGTCGGGAGAAGAATCAGGAGACTCTGTTGGAATGCTGTCTATCTGCTGGGTAGAGGAAGGATTAAACAGGTTAAGTAGTTGTATGTCTGCCTGTACCTGGATCTTACCAATGCCTGCTGTTACCTCAGACCTTGCTGTTTCGGCTGACTCGTCCACAATCTTGGGATGATTGTTGCTCCAATCTGTCACCAAGTCGCTGGCTAGTATTACATCAATCCCAGCTATAGGCAGGGTATCAACTACTGCCAACGTACATGTGCCGCTGAAGTAAGGCGAGTCTAGATGTACCGGCACTAAGGGGGCAATGTACCGCGTCCTAGGAAACCCAACCAGGACAACCTTTTGTCTCCCGTCCACACTCACTCCCTCGGGTAACGAGTTTCTCACGATCAGGGACTGGGCTGCTCCACTATCTCTGAGCACTACAACTGATCTACCAGTATGATCACTCGATACATACCCGCCTGAAGTGTGAGGGGCAAACAAACTTGGTCCTTCCTGACTAGTCATCAGAGACTGGGTTCCCACTGGTGGTGTCACACAACCCATCAGCATCACCTCCCTGCATGGACCACTACCTCTTCTGCCTCGGCACATAGCAGCAACATGCCCTTTCTGCCCACAAGTCCAACACAATACATTCCTCTTCGGACTGCGGTGTTTCGGACTGCTAGGACTAGTCCTTCGGGGGCGTCTTCATAATGTTTTGTGGGACGGGTCTCTCTTCGTCTTGACGAGGTTTGCCAAACAGACGAGGGTAATTCTTCGGGACATACCTAGTGGAAGACCTATGCGTCAAGATGTATTCTTCAGCCATGGTGGCTGCCGCACGTAAGGTCTCTACCTGCTGCTCTTCTAGGTATGTCTTCAGATCTCCAGACAGACATTTCTTGAAATCCTCCAACAAAACGAGTTGTTCGAGTTCCTCTTTCGTCTTCACCTTCCGAGAGGCACACCACTCCTGGAAAAGCCGTTCCTTGATTGTTGCGAACTCGGTGAATGTGTGCTCCGAGGTCTTTTTCAGGTTTCTGAACTTCTGCCTGTAAGCCTCAGGTACCAATTGGTAAGCCATGAGCACTACCTTCTTCACCTTGTCGTAATCGCCGGAGTCATCAAGGGACAACATGGAGTAGGCAATTTGGGCTTTCCCAGTCAAGACGGACTGTATCATGATGGCCCAATTTTCCTTCAGCCATTCCAAAGAGGCTGCAACCTTCTTGAAGGCTGTGAAGAACTTCGACACTTCCTTCTCGTTGAATTTTGGGACCATTTTGATGTTCCTTACCGGATCGAAACTACTTGTTTCCGTTGTTTGCCTCCAACCACCTAATCGCAATACTTCTAACTCGTGATGTCTTTCCTTTTCCTCTCTGTCTCGTCGTTCTTGCCTGTCTCGCTCTTCTCTCTCTCTTTCTCGCTCTTCTCTTTCTCTTTCTGTTTCTCGCTCTTCTTTTCTTTCTTGTCTTTCTTTTTCCTTTTCTTCTAATTCTAAATGCTTCATTTCCATTTCTTTTTCTTGTCTCTCTTTTTCCATTTCTAATTTCTTCCAATCTATCTCACAATTTATTTCTAAGGCACGCATTTTGACAGTTAAAAAGCTTATATTCAGCTCACCTGCATCACTTTCAATGTCACTACCTTTATCTTCCTTTTCAATGGAAGCTACCTCCTCACTTTTCTTTGTACTCTGTGCCTCGCTTTCCTGTTTCTCCCCGGCCTTCAAGTGATTGTGAACCTTTGACAAGATCTCAACATGGGAATCACTAGCACTTATCTTTATCTCCAGATAGGCACTCACAAGCACAAGTTCTTGTTTCCCCAGATATTTCAATCTGGCAAGACAGTCCTTGTTCAGAAAGGCCTGAACATCGTCCAGATCGTCGATAGTCACTGTTTCTGCCATTATCATTTAAATGGAGCACTAACACTTAATACACCGCTTCACTTGAGCACTTAACACACCGAGCATTGTACGGCGCCAATATGGCACGTAATCACACCAGGCTCCGCACAGGACGTACAACGTCCTAATAATTATAAACGGGGTGAATTATTTACAGGGGAATGCGCTACATCACTACCCCTGTCAAACATACTTGACAAGGGGTCGGATCCCGCTGGGGATGCCAATTATGTTACGGCCCTACTGGGACGCAACCGGGTTCTTCTCTGATGTTTGTAGAGTTTGGAAATCCGGCCCCAAGTTAGTAGAGGCTTTCAAGGGGTGTATTCTGTAACGCAAGTTAAATTAAAGGGGGAGGGATACAAATGTTCTGATTTATATATATATTCTCACCACCACCAAATAAATAAATAACAATCACACGCTGGGGTTATAACTACACTTATTATATATAGATTCGTCTTCCTCTGAAGACACTGGTTGTTCCACGGTGCTCTCTCTCTGGGTAGCCCTGGTTCCTTCTTCCGTGGCCCACAATGAATATACTTATGATTCTATCACGAATCTACCCTGGCCACAGGCCAGCCAAATCACAGTCCCACTGGGTGCTCCGTCGTGGAGGCCTTCAACCACAGTCCAGCCCGTAGCTGGCAGGTACCGATCAGCTCCGCTATGTAGGCCACTCCACGACCGATACTAGGGTTGCGAGCCCTAGGCAGGAGCCTCGTGTGATCCCACTGATCACTCTCTTCGCTAAGCACCACAGTGGCTAGTCTCTTCCACCAGCCAGCCCCGGATAAGACGATTCCCAACACTGCCACGTCACAGGCAGGCTAATACTCTCAACCGAGTTCGTCCGGGGGTGACTCACAGCTTCTTCAGCAGACTCGTGAAGATACCTTGGCTGCCTTGGGTAGATTGATCCATCATCCAATACAGCAGTCCCAGGTCGACTCTGCAATCAGACACGCCATTAGTACTGAGGACGCTCTAGGGAACCACACTTACAGGATTAGACACAAACGTCCACCTATTTGCTCCGTAGATGGCGTTCACTGTCTAAGCACCACCTCACCAGAGGTCGGCAGTGACTACTTCATGAGCTGATTAAGACGGGAATCCGGCACCTGTGGCCGGTATATCCCATCCTCACTAGATGGCGTTGTCCATTTGGAGTGGGTTTTGGGAGTGGACTCACAGATGGCGTTGTCATCACTGCTCCATATTCCGAAGATGGACTTGGGTCCGTAACAATTATTACCAGATATGATGATTGGAAATACATGTGTTTGCTTAGACGGTTGTTCCGTAATATAATAATCATTAATATTTACAATTTGAATTTACATATTTGAATCTACAGCAATTTAGATCATAATATTATTTACTCAGCAATGAACTGGTGACGAACCACACTAGTTCCTAGACGTATATGAAGTTCTAGTAATACCCTCCCAAAGTAGGTGTTTGAGGCACTGACTTTAGTTAATTAATCATACAGTCCATTCATTATTTCAAGTGATTATCCTTTCTAATAATTGTCCATAGACACTGGTTCTCTAGTGTTATTCTAATGATCACTTCTATTAGTTTTCCCTCTTTTCTCAAAAGTGGGTGGTCCTTCGTTATTAAATTAAATAAGTAAATAATTGAATAATTGAGTCAAGCCCCAGATATCCCACATTATGGTCCTTCGAACCGGATATATACTAATTAGTAATAACTAATCACCGTGTGAAGTAGTTTAGACTAACCACATTTATTAATTGTGTCTACCGGCAGTGTACCACATAGGTTAGCCGAATTCACACCAATTTATTTGCTGCTTATACTTCATGTATAAAATAGCACTCGTGGGACACAGTCAATTACCCACAACACTTAAACCTTTACCTCATACTGAGGTAAGAATCTTCAGGTCACCAGGAGCATCAGCTCATAACTTCTATAATAATTCCACACTATCACCTGCGTTAGAGTGGCCTCACCATCTAACTATTATTTATTTAGGTGGTAATGACATCCATCCTACTCGACACCCAACTGAGGTAATTAATCACCTTAAAACAATATTTTCCTCATTTAAACTCATTAACAGTTCAGTAGTGTTCACATTAGTGGAACCTCGCCAACTGAGTAATAATAATCGTTGGGGAGTAAGTCCAGAATATTACCAAAGAGCTGCCAAGTATATAAACTTTGGGCTGAGGAAGCGAGTACGAATGGATGCCACTTACATTCAATTTACAGCCAGACCATACAGGCAAAACCTGGCAAGAGATGGTGTACACCTGTCAGGTGAGTCTAGATCACATGTAGTTGACAAATTGATCAACACAATCAATCACCACAAAAGGCTGTGGCTGGCAAGCCAAAATTAATTGTACATAATTGTATTTTCACCTGTGTGTGCAAGTGCACACTTATATAAACTATAAAATCTAAAAAACCCAAAAATAGAGCACAACTATATATTCACATTACTGCACCTCAATTTAATCTTTGCCAACCTTTATTAGGTAGGAATTTAGGCTGTGATTGTGCTGAATTTGGCACAAACGCAGACTAAATAAATTTGTAGTTTCTTAGGTAGAAATTCTTACAACTAGTCTTGAGCTAATTAGTAGTACATATATTATTCATTCTTGTGTTGACCCTATCAAGGGTGGGATTAAACCTAAGGGTAACTCTGATTAGAGTATATCCATATTAATTATTTGTGTACTCATTATTTGTGTGTATGCATTTTGAGCGCTGCTGAATGATCACCATTACATCTAATAGTGATAAAGATGAGCTAGCCAGACGAAAGTTAATGGTGAAGTTCAAGCACTGCTCAAAATCATTAGCTACTTATTGTTAGGTTGGTAAATTAACCTCTGAACGAGGTAGTATAGTCTATTTAAATACATTAGGCTATTATATTGATATTGAACTCCATGGAATGAGTCAATATCCCAGTTACATCAGTAACAACTATTTACTATCAAACCAGCCCTTACCCAGCAAGATGGAAACGGCTGACAAAATGAAATCAGACCTTATCAGTCTGACAGGTCATTTGACCCGACAGATTACCAAATGTCAAAATCTGTCACAACAGTCACCTGTTGACTACCTTGAATTAGAAGATTTACTTCAAGTTGCTGAAGGCAAATTCGCACATATTAAGCAACATATGAATCTGTATTTGACAGAACTTTACTCAACTTCTATAGGTGAAACTGAACTTGAGGATATTGTAAATGACTTAGCCCAGTATGAAGATGATATACAGGTTAAGCTTCAACCCTTTAAAAAGCAAATTGCTAAAAACAAATTAACAACAACCTCTACTGCACATCCAGATCCTGATGTCAAATTACCTCAGATCAATATACCCACATTCTCTAGTAACGAGAATGAGAGTTGGGATGATTTCTAGAGTAAATTCGTAGATGCAGTAGACTCTAAAACCAACATTCCTCAAACAACCAAGTTCACTTATTTACAAGGCTTGTTACGAAATGAAGCCTTGAAGGTAATCTCTAACATAACACTGACCAGTGATGGTTACACCCTAGTTGTTCAATTGCTCAAAACCAACTTCGATAACAAGGAGAGAACTATTACTATCTTACTTAAAAAATTGCTGGATTTACCATCTGCTAATAATTCCACAGATTCTCTCCAAACTTTCAGGCTAGAGTTAGAATCTTTACTCAAGTCCTTAAGCCTTAAAGTCCAAATTCAGACAGCTGAATGGATGACAAAAGTAGTTGTAAGGCGCAATTACCAAGAGAAACTTTAGATAAATTGAGTACTATGTACAATAAAACCTTTCTGACCTTGAATGAAATTACAGAAGGACCTTAGTCGAAAGACAAAGAGCCAACCAAGATGGGAATAGTGTTTCAAACTTCTCTGCTAACTCTCATCATAACTCACCTAACATTAACAACTCAGTCAAACCCAAATCGACTTTGAATAAGTCTAATAAATTCAAACCTAAGACTACTCCATCCACTGGAAAAAGGAGTGGTAGTGTAGGTATTTATTCTGTATCTCCCTCTGATGAAACAACTGATATGTCTACTAAAAGGACAAATTCAGCCAGAGAGAGAAAGTGTCTGTTCTGTAGTCAAGAACATGTCGCCTACCAATGCACTGTTTATCCTAACTTTAATACCAGGATTAAACGGTTACAAGAATTACACAGGTGCACCAAGTGCATGGGCTCTCATAATCCCAGTAAATGTGTAGTGCAACTACGGTCATGCAATAGATGCAACAAAGGTATACATCATTATGCCTTATGTAGGAAAACTTCTACACAATCTATGACAACTGGGGAGAATTCTATGAATTCTACCACAGTACAATATTGCAAGGTACATCAAGAAATAAATGTACTTGCTACTGAGTCAGGCAATAATACCACTCTGCCTACTGCTCAACTCAAACTAATTGACAGGAAATCTAGAGTTTACACTAGAGGTCTCTTTGATCAAGGATCACAGAAAACTTTCATCACACAACAATTTGTCGAGCAGTTAAATTTAAAACCTGCCAAAAGTGTTAGATTTAATATTTCTGGTTTCTTGATTAATAGTGGACCTCGTGAATACCAAGTAGTTAAGTTATTAGTGAGACTTGGATCTTCCACTAGTCCAATACAAGCGGTAGTAGTATATATCAGACCTTTCAGACCTGCAGGTCACAGGATTAGCTCGCACTGCGAAATATCTTAAACGAAACCGCATGAGGCTAACAGACTACAAAATAAATTCTGACTGCCTCACTAATGTTGGCATACTTATAGGCGCTGACCATTATTATAAATTTATAACAGGATGTACCAGACAACATGGAATGAATTTGTTGTCATCTGCTGGAGGCAAGTTGCTCACTGGAACGGTGCTTTTCCAACAAAATTCAGCATCAACAAACCAACAATACAATAGTGGCGTGACTAGGCTTGGAACAGTCACCCCTACATTTCAGAGAAATATCTGAAGATAATGAGTCTGATCCACCTATACATTGTCTGTGGGATTTAGACACTTTAGGTATTGTCCCTGAACTACCAAGCCCTGATGATATGTGGACTTACCAGCAATATCTGGATACAGTTGTCTATAAAGATAAACAATACTGGGTGAGACTACCATGGAAGTTGAATCATCCACAACTTCCAGTTAATTATTTCATGGCAGCCTCACAATTACAGTCTCAATTAATACGGCTGAAGAAGCAGCCAGACAAACTGAACGTGTAACATCAATTAATTCAACAACAACTCAATAGTAAATTTATCGAAGTTGTTGATAATGATGACCGAAAAATAGGTCACTATTTACCCCATCACGCTGTGATGAAAGATTCATTGACAACACCAATACGTATTGTCTTCAACTGTAGTGCCAAAGTGAAGCCAAACAGCGTGTCCTTGAATGAATGTCTCCAAATGGGACCTAGCCTAACGCAAAGGCTACATGATGTGCTATTACGATTCCGTACTGGTATTTTCGCTTATACTGCTGATATCAGTAAAGCATTCCTTAGAGTAGGTTACAAGATGAGGATCGTAATTACACCAAGTTTCTCTGGATTAAGGACCCACTGGATCCTGACAGTGATATCATAACTTATCGTTTTACCTCTGTGCTATTCGGAGCGACTTCCTCCCCGTTTCTACTTCAAGCTACATTAGATACACATTTGAGGAAGTCAAATAACCCTTATAAGGCAGAGATCAGTGACAACTTGTATGTCGATAATTTCCAGGGAACTACAAATGATCAATCCAAATTGGTAGAAATCTACCATGAGGCTAACAGTGAGTTATTAGGGGCCAATATGCCACTACAATCATGGGCCTCAAATAACAAATCATTAAACCAGATAATCGAGAAAGAATTTCCAGGTTATCAGGTGCCTAATCAATTAAAAGTTCTGGGTGTGGAATGGAACACAAGTACTGACGAGATGAATGTCAAGTCAGTACAAACCGATAATTCATCCCTTACTATGAGAAAATTTCTCTCGTATGTCAGTCAACCATTTGACCCTTTAGGCCTACTTAGTCCTATATTAATAAGGGGCAAACTCCTAATGCAGGAATGCTGGCAGAAACATATGGGATGGGATGATCCATTGCCAATTGAGTTGCAAGATAAATGGCAGATACTCACAACGGATTTCAATCAGTTAGGTGTTTTGAAATTTCCTCGTAATGCTTGAGGACAAAACTTGCCCACAAATTTGCACGTTTTTTGCGATGCCTCTGGCAAAGCATATGGCGCTGCAGCTTACTTAGTCAATAGTGCGCAATCAATTTTACTCACATCTAAAGCAAGAGTTGCTCCCATTAAGAAGAGATCTTTGCCTCAAATGGAGTTAACAGCATTGCTGGTGGAAGTAAGATTGGCACATTGCCTGACCAAGACACTCAATAATATCCTCTTTGGTGAAATCGTCGTGTGGTCGGACAATGAGGCAGTCTTACAATGGGTAAGAAATAACAACAATAAAACTCCCTACGTTAGTAATCGTGTTAGGGAAATTCATGAATTATCTGCTGGATATAAATTCAGACATGTCCCCACTAAGGACAATCCTGCAGATTACTTATCACGAGGATTAACATTAAAACAACTAATCAAGACTTCGATGTGGTTTAATGGACCTTCATGTCTTGTTAGTGGTCAGTGGCCCAAACAAAAACCACAAGTCATAGTGACCAATATCACTACTCCCATTACAGAACCAGAACCTCACCGAATCTTAGCTATTAATCCTCACAATTATTCTAACTATTAGTAAGTAATAATATTCTATTATTACTATTATTAATTCTATTATTAAAAGTAGTAATATTCTATTATTAGTAAGTTATTAAGAGTGACAGCACATGTGTTTGACTTTCTTGCTAAGATAAGAATCAGACGTAAGTTTCCCAATCCTATCCTCTACTGGATCAAACGTGCACAACAAGAGACCTATGGAAGTGAATATGAAAATCTTCCAGATAAATTAACCAAGTCTTTAGGTATCTGGTATGATGCCAACACTCATAATATACTAAGGTGTGGAGGACGTTTGCTTCATGCAAAACTTGATTTGGATACAAAGAATCCGATCCTTCTACCACGTCACAACATTATTACAAAACTTCTAGTTTTACATCACCATCAATATGGTACTTTGCATGGTGGAGTGTTAGACACTCTCACCGACCTCAGACAGAAATATTGGATTCCTCAAGGTCGTCAAACTGTCAAATCAATCATTTAGTTCTGTGTGATCTGCAAAAGATACGATGCTCGAGTGTGTCCTTACCCAGGACCTCCACCACTCCCTGAGGAAAGAGTAGTTCATCTTCGTCCCTTTGAGACCACTGGGGTCGATTACACAGGAGCTTTGCTTCTCACTGGCAATCCAGATAAGATACCAATGAATGCTTATATTTGCTTCTTCACGTGTGCTACCACACGAGGCGTACATCTAGAAGTGACTTCTGACATGAGTGCCGAAGCTTTCATCCAAGCTTTTCGTAGATTTGCAGCTCGCAGATCCTGTCCCAAACTAATGATATCGGATAATGGTTCAAATTTTGTAGCAGGAGAAGCCTGTCTACGAGAGGTATGGAATTATCCAGAAGTGCAGTCTGTCCTGCAGAGACGACAATGCCACTGGAAATTTATTGCTCCCCGAGCCCCCTGGCAAGGTGGGTTCTACGAACGTATGACAGGGACTGTCAAGAAGTGTTTAAGGAAGACCTTACATCGACAGAAAATTAGTTAGTCCGAACTCCAAACACTCGTCGTGGAAATTGAGGCGCGAGTAAACAATCGCCCATTAACTTACCTATCAGATGATTTCTCACAGAGAGAACCTCTGAGTCCCTCGCACTTAATACATGGAGGCCTGCTGAGCCCTCTGATACCTTTCGCAGAAGAAGACCCAGTCGACCCTTCCCATGTAACCAGGAGTGACTTAGTAGAAAATTACCAACATCTCTCAAGAGTAATTGAAAGGTGGAATGAGGTATGGACTCGAGAGTACCTCACAGCTCTACGAGAGTACCACTATGGAGCTTCGAGCCCCCTTAAATAAAGTACAACTTAAACCAGGAGACCTAGTATTGGTTGACAGTGATGGACCAAGGTCTGAATGGCCTATCGGCAAAATTGTTGATATCCACCCAGATCACCAAGGCATCCTGAGAGTAGTAAAGATTTTGTGCCGAGGCAACACTACCCTAAAAACCTTAGAGAAGTTGGTACCTCTCGAATTAGCCGAACGAGAGTGTTTATCAGAACCAGCTTCACCAACAGTTTCCGAGGACAACAATTCTGATCCACCGAGCACCCGCCCTACTAGAGCTGCTGCTCAACAATGCAAACGGAAACTACAAGCCTATTATAGCTCTGACTAAGAGCAAATAATTTCCCATCCAATTTGAGTAATCATGATGATGCTGTGTTGAGATGTCAAGTAACAAATCAGTTACAAGTCACAATGACCCAAAACATTCACCTCACAGTGGATTCTCAGTTACTTTAAATTGTATGATTTAATTCTTAATTTGTTTGTATAGGCTATTAACAATAACATTATTTCATCTAGAGTATTTAAGAATTTGCAAAACTTTAAGACTTAGTAACATAAACGTTACATGTCATAGCGACACCAGTTACAGAGTATATTGTAGGCTTTATTAGTCATTAGCTTTAGATGATTCACAATACCATGTTCCATTCAACATGATTTTCTTTACAAGACTCAAATTTCTTGTATGTCCTTGACAATTACGGGACATCCGTTATGTGTGTACTAACATACTAACATTAATACTAACTTCGGGATAGGTATGTCAGTACTCTACATTGCACTGCGACCCGAGAATTCTCCCCCCCCCCCCCCGGAGTTATGTTGGAAATTTCCAACACTAATAAACTACTATTGTATTATAATAAATCATTATTATTATATACTAACTACAATAGTCACTAAATTTACTAACAGTAGTGTCAACATAAACTAACCATTGCATCTGCGTATTAATGATAGAATTCTCACGAAAGGGAGGAGCAACATTGCGTCAGATAATGTCTAGTTAAACAGATTTATTACCAATGTGTTAGAGAATTGAATGTGGTTCTCTAAAAACATCAGTATTCCGTGTGATAATTACTTACGGATAACATAATTCTCAATAATCTTGAATCACTCCCAATAATCTTGAATCGAGAGTTATTAGTTAAATTATTCTGTAGTAACATTTTCTTCAATCTCACACGAATGTCATAAAGAGAAATAAAATCTCCATTTCTCGTTTAACACCATAAAACGAGAATGCGATAATATTTAAACCCCTATAATTGCAACCCAGTCCTCATTAAATTATTTTATCCATAATCGCGCGAAACGGAAATATTCGTGATTAATAATTTCTGTGGTGAATGCGAGAGCCAGGTTGAGGGAGGCGGCGACGCCATTGTTGAGCGAGCGTGCCTGGACAGCGTAGGAGAGAGAAGGGTCCTGGCGTCAAGAGTGGCGATTGGGAGTTATCAGCAAGAATTACACTGATACCCAACTAATAGTGAATAATTATTCTCCCACGTGCTCCATAGTGCTCAGCCAACCAATAACGCGTCTATAATTAAAGCCAAAACCCACAAATACGCGTACAACGCCGTGAACATTTGGGACTGGCAGACGCGATATCGACAGACTTCAGTAGTACCTACACTCACGTTAAGTATAGTTTCTTTCTTGATGCATCATTTAAGATCGTATATTTGTGAGTAGTCTGTCGTTACATAGTAAGACGACCCCAAATCCAACGTTAGTACCACATCGGCATTTCTTCTATTTTCATGAATATTGAGATTAAAAGTAGTCTATTCCAATGCTACTTAATATTCTTCAATTTCCAGCTCGTATGTGAGGAGTCATCGAGTCGTTTTCTTCATTCGTGCTGTTCACCTCTAATTCCTTCTATGTGGAGATCCTGAGATCACGAGGACGAATTACAAAACGATGTCATAGAAATCGTCTTAAAGCTAAGACTCTTTGTACAAATTTAATTCCTCCAATTTAGTTTGTGACAATAATCTCCTTCAAGAGATTGAGCCTGCTCTTCCCTCCACAAACACGTCGTTGAAATTATATAAAACGACTATGGAAGACATGTCCAACAACAACAACAACACCAGCAAGGCTTGCCAGGGTGAGCAAAACATATGCAGCCAGCCACCTGTTCGGACTCAAACCACCAAACTACATGTTGATCGCTACCGGCTCCGCTGATTGGTCGCCGGTCTGGCTGCACCTGCACTCGCCCCCCATACTACTTGATGTCTGGGGTCGCCCCAACCTCCTACCTCAGAATGTTCAGTGCTCTCGTTGTCACCACTCCTCCCGGCTAGACGCTAGCGTGTACTGAGAGAAGTGGTGGCTTAAAGCCAATATTCCAGCACCTCCCATTTACTTGTATATTGCACTTCTTGTTATTTTGTCTTAACGTAACTTTTCATTGTGTCATTTAAGTATTCTTATTATTTTGATTGATTTTATTATAAGAATTTGTTTGTGCATTTTATTCATGTTTTGATTTAATTAACGTAATTAAAATTTCATTGTTAAAGTTTACTTGTGTTTTGTGTGTCTTCTCCTTACCTTACCACAGACGAAGTTCCAGTTTTTTCTATTTTTTTTTATAACTATGTGACGAGGCCATACCCCTAGCCTTAAACAGCCGAACACCAACGTGTTACCGTCACAAGTTATATGGGGGCCTGTCCTAGGAGCTTCACTCAGGTACTGGTGCCAAGTGGTAATTTATGGTAAGCGTATTTAACTTTGTTAACGTAGCTTTACTATTTTTCATATTCAATTTCATTTTTTATAAGGTGCGGTGTATTGTGCATTACGAGAGTAACATATAGTGAAGGTGAGACAACTTTGGATTACGTGGTGACTGTAGGCCTCAGTCATACTCTTAATTGGTCATCTCTCCCTCCTTGTTATTACTCGTGTTTACCATCTATGTCCCTTGAATATTTCTCATTCTGACAGATCATCATATTGGTACCCTGGTACTGTGGTCTGCCCCGGGTCAAGAGTACCCAATCTTCTGCAATCTGACTGTAGGAGGACAAAGAGGGCCATAGTTCCTCTAGCTCGAACTTTAGTTGCTGAATTGGGACCTCAGCAGCAGTTCTCGTCCCAAGTTGACACCTCGCACCCCTACACGTCAGTCAGAGATGATGATACCTACAACGGTAGGGAATTAGCTTATTTTTTCAGAGCACAAAAGTTCGCTAATTCTGTAAGTATCATATTAAATTCAGTAGGAAAAACTTGCTTTATGTCCTATAGAGACTTGGCAAGGTATGCCTACATCCTTGGACTACCAATTTTACTTTTGAAGCATTTAACTGTTTCATTTGTTTTCGAAACTTTGTTTCATTTGTTAGTAGGATTTTCTTGCCCTTATTCTCTTACATGAGTACCGGGTACAAGATTTCCTGCGCCCTTGATTTAATTTAATCATTTAATATCTTTCACTTAACGTTAATTGTTAAAGATCACACAGGATAGGTACCAGTTGCCACGTTGTCCTGTTTCTGACATTTCACTATTGAATATTCGTGTACCTTTATTTGCTAATTTCACCATGTTTCGTCTCCAAACTTTCCGTGCAAATCCAGCAGGTGAAATAGGGACTTTAAGTCGTGCCAAGAGGACTGAATTACAAACTCTTGCACATGAGTATCAACTAGAAGTTCCCTACCAAGCCAACAAAAATGACCTACACAACCTGTTGCTGGATTACTATTTAGAGCAAGGTAAGATAGACTCTGAAACTCATGAAACATACTATATTGCAGAGAAAACTGACTTGGCAACGATGAAACTTAAACTAGAGCTGGCCAAGATTGAACGCGAACAACAAGAACGAGCGGCTGCCATACGGAGGGAAGAACAAGAACGAGAAATCACCCTCAGAGAACGCGAAGCTGCTTTGAGGAGAGAAGAACACGAACGAGGACTCGCCCTCCAAGAACGTGAGGTTGCACTACTCCAGGAGCGGGAACGAGTACAGCTTGAAACCAAACGACGCGAGTTGGAGATGCAACGCGAACATGACAAGCAACAAGCAACTCTGGCTCTAGAGTGTCGTCAACGTGAAATCGCCTTGGAAACTTCCCACTTCACTCAACGCCAACAAGCTACTGCCAATCTTCCCGTCAGTTTTAATATATCACATGCAAGTAAGTTAATGCCATCCTTTGTAGAAGCAGAAGTTGATGTGTTTTTCACCACCTTTGAAACCCTTGCTAATCAACTCAGTTGGCCTGTCGACCAATGGGCCACACTTCTCAGAGTCCATCTTACAGGTAGAGCTGCAGTCACACTCAGTACTTTGGCGTCTGAGAATGACTACTACACTCTGAAACAAGCAGTGTTGGACGCCTACCTACTTTCCACAGAAAGTTATAGAAGGAAATTCCGTGACCACCTGAAGGCAAGTACCACTACCTTCCTCGAGTTTGCAAACACGAAACGGAGGTATTTCATGAAATGGCTGGAAGCAGCACATGTCTCTACTTTTACAGAACTCGTCAACCTGATGCTTGTTGAAGAATTCTTGAGACGTGTGCCGCCTCCTGTCCGCCTCTACTTAGCAGATAAAGAAGAAACCGACTACCTGAAGTGTGCTAAGTCGGCTGACACTTACAGCCTCATCCACCGGCTGACACCCGAACCATCCTCCAGTAAGAAGTCGTGGTACAGTTACGAGAAGGTGAGCCCCGATCAAGCTGGTTCACAACTGTACTGCAAGTATTGTAGACTCTATGGACATACCATAGACAAGTGTGGTAAGTCTCAATACAAGGGAACCACTGACCAACAACGACCCAAACCAACTCCTCCTAAGTCCGGTAAGCCTGTGATGAATGTTGGTGTTGATGTTAATGATCTTTCTCTTTTCAGTAACCACCTGTATACTGGAACTGTCTCTGCCAACGGTTTAAATCCGGAGGGACGTTTCAAATTGAAGATCTTGAGGGACACAGCGGCTCTACAATCGATCATCTTGAAGTCGGCTGTGCCCAACATAGTCTACACCGGGGAAACAGTCTTCATCACTGACCTCACTGCTACCACTCCATACCCTCTCGCCAGAGTCCACCTGGATTGTCCCTACGTGAACGGGGAAGTCCAAGTCGCCGTCAGGGAAAAGCCTTTTCCCATGCCTGGAGTGCAACTTCTCCTAGGCAACGACTTGGCAGAAGACCTGCAACCGACCAACCTGATCGTCATGGACAAACCCCAGGTGTGTAACTCTGTGCCAATAAACCCTATTCTTGAGTATGTTCCAGCAGAGGTTCAAGAGAGTGATGAAGTTTCTCCTCCGGTTCTCGTGACCACCCGTGCACAAGCCGCACGTCCACAGCCAGCTGACTCTACTGCTACCGCTGTCCCTCAAGACCCTCAGAAACTCCCCCCGCATCTGACCAAGTTGGAGTTCCGTAAGTTGCAGAGGGAAGATCTTACTTTAACACCATTGTTTTTCCAGGCTGAGACTCAACCCGACAGTATTCCTGGGTTCTTCCTAGAGAACGACTTGCTCTACCGCAGATATAGACCCAGTAAACTGAAGGAGGAGGACGATTGGGCCAACATCGAACAACTTGTGATTCCCACCAGCCTGCGGCCCACTATTCTACACCTGGCCCACGGAGCATTCTCCCACTACGGCTTCAACAAGACTTACCATGGGATTCGTCAAGACTACTACTGGCCAGGTATGGTAAATAACGTCAAACAGTACGTAAAACAGTGTCATACATGTCAGATGGCAGGCAAACCGAACGTCTCCATTCCCAGAGCACCACTGATTCCCATACAGGTGCCTGCGGAACCTTTCCACAGACTCATAATAGACTGTGTTGGTCCTTTACCTCGGACCAGTTCAGGTAACGCCTACATCCTAACCATCCTGTGTCCTACCACCAGATTTCCCATAGCAGTTCCAGTGAAGAACATCACGGCTGCTACGGTTATAAAACATCTATTGAAGATCTTCACTCAATACGGATTTCCCAGGGAGATTCAAAGTGACTGTGGCACCAACTTCACCAGTGATCTCTTCAAAAGGACACTGGAGGAGTTCAACATCAAACAGGTATTGTCCAGCCCCTATCATCCTGCTTCACAGGGTTCTCTTGAACGTAGTCATCAGACCATCAAAGCACTCTTGAAAAAGTTTTGTAGTGAAACCTCAAAGGATTGGGATAAGCAGATTGACCTAATAATGTGTATTTTCAGAAGTCTCCCCAATGAGTCCCTAGGAGTATCTCCTTATGAGATGCTCTACGGCCGTAAGTGCCGTACTCCCCTTAAGGCTTTCAAAGACTCTCTCAGAGATGCCACCTTCAGTGAGCATCAGAATGTGCCCCAGTTTCTTCAAAACCTTCAACACATTCTAGAGAGAGTCCACCGCTTTGCCCATTGAAAGCCCAGGTGAGAATGAAGACTCATTACGACCAGACCAGCAAAGTAAGAAAATTCAAGCCGGGAGACTTCGTCCTTGCCTATTTCCCTATCCCAGGTTCACCTTTACAAAACCGATTTTCAGGACCCTACTGCGTCAAAGAGTGCAGAAGCAACAACACTTACGTCATAGAGACTCCAGATAGGCGGCGGAAGACCCAGCTGTGCCACGTCAACCTCCTGAAGCAATATAATGGTACTCCTCCCACTGTCTTGACTAACTATTCCACCTTCACAGAACCCTACATCCACAGTGAGACCTTCCCAGCTTCTCCTCCCGAAAGCACTGACAAGGAGTCAGCGCTTTCTAATTTTGAAATCCTTAATGATCTTCCTAAATGCTTTCAGGATAATAATCGTGCTCCTTTGCCCTCTTCTAATTCCACTCTCACCTCGTCAGATAAGCCCTTCATCCTCCATGTCGACGCCAATGGTACCGACGATGGTGGTGTCGTGATGCAGCAACGAGGCGAGAAGAATACACCTGTCAGCGACTACTGCTACAAGGAACGACGGAACAATTGGCAAGGAACTACTCTTCCTCATCCTGAAGCTTCAGCACTTCACTTCACACCTGAAAAGTGCTCGGTCCACCATCAATACGGACCACACCACCCTACACCTCCTGCAGCACGCCCACTTCTCATCTCAACGTCTTCTACTATGGGCTTGCTACCTGCAGAAATTCAACCTGGAGACACGCTATACCAAGAGTCTGACAACATCTTAGCCCATGATCTCTCCAGAGTTTATAAAGTAGAAGCGACTCCATCCATTACTCCACCACATAACGACGTACTTCTTCCAGAACCGCAGGCTTCGGGGGAGAGTTGTGACAATAATCTCCTTCAAGAGATTGAGCCTGCTCTTCCCTCCACAAACACGTCGTTGAAATTATATAAAACGACTATGGAAGACATGTCCAACAACAACAACAACACCAGCAAGGCTTGCCAGGGTGAGCAAAACATATGCAGCCAGCCACCTGTTCGGACTCAAACCACCAAACTACATGTTGATCGCTACCGGCTCCGCTGATTGGTCGCCGGTCTGGCTGCACCTGCACTCGCCCCCCATACTACTTGATGTCTGGGGTCGCCCCAACCTCCTACCTCAGAATGTTCAGTGCTCTCGTTGTCACCACTCCTCCCGGCTAGACGCTAGCGTGTACTGAGAGAAGTGGTGGCTTAAAGCCAATATTCCAGCACCTCCCATTTACTTGTATATTGCACTTCTTGTTATTTTGTCTTAACGTAACTTTTCATTGTGTCATTTAAGTATTCTTATTATTTTGATTGATTTTATTATAAGAATTTGTTTGTGCATTTTATTCATGTTTTGATTTAATTAACGTAATTAAAATTTCATTGTTAAAGTTTACTTGTGTTTTGTGTGTCTTCTCCTTACCTTACCACAGACGAAGTTCCAGTTTTTTCTATTTTTTTTTATAACTATGTGACGAGGCCATACCCCTAGCCTTAAACAGCCGAACACCAACGCGTTACCGTCACAAGTTCTATACAAATTTTGTAGGATCATTATATTAAATATTATTACCAGATATGATGATTGGAAGTACATGTGTTTGCTTAGACGGTTGCTCCGTAATTTAATAATCATTAATATTTACAATTTGAGTTTACATATTTGAATCTACAGCATTTTAGATCATAATATTATTTACTCAGCAATGAACTGGTGACGAACCACACTAGTTCTTAGACGTATATGAAGTTCTAGTAATACCCAATGTAGGTGTTTGAGGCTCTGACTTTAGTTAATTAATCATACAGTCCATTCATTATTTCAAGTGATTATCCTTTCTAATAATTGTCCATAGACACTGGTTCTCTAGTGTTATTCTAATGATCACTTTTATTAGTTTTCCCTCTTTTCTCAAAAGTGGGTGGTCCTTCGTTATTAAATTAAATAAGTAAAAAATTGAATAATTGAGTCAAGCCCCAGATATCCCACAATTACCATAGTCTAGTTGTACTATATTAAACAACCTAGCACCATTGATGAATGGTGCAGACCCTATTTTGGGTGTAATTGTTACCAGCTCGAGTTGAGTTGTGTATATATAATAATTTACTTATGATCATTACACCTTTGAGTGATTAATTAGTGTCTATACCATCCTAGGGTGATATTGAAGAGCTAGCCTAAAGGTACGTCCAGTGACACTGGTTTATCACTCAAATCATTAGTGTGTATGATTATATATATATAATGTGTATTAATTTTAAGTGCTAACCTCTAGTGGAGGTAGGATTATAGCCTAGTGATTGCAGAATTTTAACCCTAGGCTACTATGAGTGCTTGTTCAACATTATGAGCAACCTAAGTACAAGCCCCACAAGGCTTAACCAACTAGCCAGTATGGATAATGCAAGGAGACTGAAATGAACCATTGCAGGTCTTAAAGGCCGCTAAACAAGACAGATCAAGAAATGTGAAGATTTGTCACAACAATCTCCAGTTGATTATGCTGACCTGGAAAGCTATTATCAAGCAGCTGCAGGTAAATTTGAGCAAATCAAATGCCAAATAGCACCATATGTGGCTGAACTTGCCAACACCAATTTATCAGAAACAGAAATAGACAACATTATGGTTGATCTTGCGAATTATGAAGATCACAATCAGGCCACGTTACAGCCTTAGGTCAAATGAATTGCCCAGAACAAGGCAACAACAACGGTTGCATCTAATACGAGTCACGCAGAAGCTCGACTCCCTCCAATTAATTAGACCCACTTTCTCGGGAAAAGACGAGGAAGATTGGGACGAATTTTGGAACAAATTCGTTGACCTTGTGGACTCAAAACAATCTTTACCAAAGAGTAGTAAATTCTCTTATTTGCAAGGCCAATTGTCAGGTGAGGCTAAAACAGTAGTATCCCATCTGAGATTAACTAATGATGGCTATGATCTGGCAGTACAACTCCTCAAGGATAATTATGCTGATCCAGAAGTAAGAACCTCACATTTAGTTCATGAGCTGTTGCATTTACCCTCACCGGAGGCTTCAGCTGATTCACTCCAAGTCTTCAAGCTGGAGATAGAATCAATGATCAAGGCCCTCAGCCTGACAGCAGATACAAACAGGGCAGAGTGGGTCTTGAAAATAATTGTCCAGGAGAAAATACCTAGGGACGTATTGAGACAAATGAGTGCTCATTACAATAAAGTATCTTATCCATGAATGAAATATCTGAAGGTTTACGGTCAGTAGTTCATCAATTACGAACACATGACAAATTAAAACCACCAAGTAAACCCTCAGAAACCAATAATAGTAAACCACAGAGTACCAAAGGTACTCCAAATCAATCTAGACAATATAATTCAACACCAAAGTGGAACAGTGGCAGTGTGGGCGTATATGCAGTGGGACCCTCCAAGCCTATAGTTACTGTGTCACCCAAGAACGGGACACCAAAGGGTACTGGAAGCTATGGAACATGTTTGTTCTGCAATGAGAAACATTCAATATACCACTGCCCTAATTTTCCTGATAGTGACGCCCGTGTTGAGCGACTCAAAGACTTGCAACATTGCACGAGGTGCCTCAGGAAACATAACATCAACGACTGTGAGACCCAATTACACACCTGTAATAGGTGCAATGAAGGTCAGCACCATGCAGCATTGTGCAGAGACACCAAAACAACGTCTCCAAACCCCAAGGTGGAAGATAGCATTCCCACCACAGTACAGTACTGAAAGGTGCAACAAACAAAGTGTCCAACCGGCAAAGTCTAAAGGTAATACAACTTTTCCTACTGCCCAAATTACCATTCAGAATAAGAGGGCCAAGGGCCATACCTATGGGTTGTTTGACCAAGGGTCCCAGAGAACATATGCCACTAAAAGGTTGGCAGATGAACTACAATTAAAGCCTGTAGCCCAGACGACAATGAACATCTCAGGGTTTCTAACAGATGCAGGACCTCAAGTCTACCAGGTGGTACAACCATCAGTACGTTTAGGCAGGTATGTCTGTCAAGTACAAGCCATTGTGGTGGACAAAATACCAGTAGACCTACCAGTTCAAGGTCTGAGAGCAACAGCCAAATTCCTGAGAAATAGAGGAATAAAATTGGCAGATAATATTAAGTCTGATCACCTCACCGACTTCGGTATCCTTGTAGGTACAGACTACTACCATCGACTCATTCGTAGCCCTACTAAATATCAGGGCATAACCATGCTAAATTCTGCAGGAGGCAAATTACTTTCAGGCCCAGTATTAAGCCTGAAGAGACCTATAGCTGCAGATAAACCATACCAGTAGAAATCTAAATTTGTCAGCTGATTATATTTCTCCAGTAGCATTATACTAAGGAGATTACAGCTGACTATAGCAGCAGAGGTTGATGTTAATATCATCATTTAAAGCTGAAGATGAGTTCATGAGGCCTCAGTGGCAAATCAGTGAACAGTAGCCTAAACAGTTACAAGTCACTGCGACCAATGTCACTGAACCCACTACAGTCTCAGAACCATACTTGACTTTAATGATGGGCTATTCAATCCTCTGAATCAATTAACTAAATTAAACCCCAATAAATCTGACGACTGATTGTGATACATTTATTATTTAATCAAGATGAATTCCGTGGGCCTCAGTGTTTATATATCAGTGACCAGTTACCTGAACAAGCTTCAAGTTATATCTAATGTCACTGATCTCACTGCAGTCCCTGAATCATACTTGACTGTAGTACTTGATCACATTCAGTCTTCTGGGTTAAATAATATGTATTTAGGCTATAATTTTTGTCTTTCAAGAGTTAACAGGGAAATGAAATCGCATTAGACTTCTAACCCCTGTAACTCTAGTACGGGACATCCGTCCTGTATGAACAGACGCACAAATGTGTGATTACTAACTACAAACATCACATTAATCTAATAATTCGAAGGAGGAGTATCGGTGTTCATCTGTTCTAAATAGGACTTCGACCCGTGAGCAGCCCCCCGGGAATTATGTCGGAAACCCCGACACCATTTAATAATATTACATGTAATAGTCAGATAATGTTGCTGGTGTTGTATAAACAAGTTACCCATAGAAAATGTAGCTTGTAGTGGAATTTTCCGTCAATAGAAAATGGGATATCATTGCCACATACTATTATAAATTCACCAACTAATATGTTGGGAATTATTCTTAAATACATTAGTCTTTGGACTTTTTACCATCATAAAAACATCTCATTTGAATTAACTTAATTATCAGTATCAAAATAAAGTAAATGTGACCCTAATATTACATACTGACATCTAGACAATTAAGCCAGTAGAGTCGTGAGGAAGGAGAGGTCAGCCATTGTTGTTAGACCAGAGTCGTGGAGCTAATTCAGCTCCTATAAATTCTCTTGGACGAAGTGTTATGGAGACCAAAGTTCTGCCATCATCAACACGCTGTCAACAATCACAAGGGAAGTGTTTTTTTCCGAAACCCGTTTATCTAATCATTTTTGGCCATTAATGTTAGGTAGATATTGGGCGAACAGGTGAGAACACAAATGATCAACTCAATAAAGGCAATTAAGCCTTGGTCCTTATTACCCAGCAAACAATTTTAGGTTGCCACAACATATCTGGAAAGTATTTGAAAGTATTGGAAACGTTTGTTTTATCGTATCAGATACGATATTGTGTGTGGACTTAAATAGGTTTCCAAAACTTATAACCAAGACATATGTATCTAACACTAATTTGAGATGTTGTGGCAACTTTACACTCCTAACATGAGTCATTCATAATCCATTCATATACCAATATGAATCTCTTATGAAAGGTTTGAGCCAATAATCTGAACCCTTTTCACATCTTTGTGTTTAAAGTTAAATTTCTTGAAATTAAATTATATTTTATATTATATTATTTTTATTATATTTTATATTATATTATTTTTATTATATTTTATATTATATTATTATTTTCAATTTAAATATTAAAACCAATTTAAGGGTAAAAAAAATCTAATAATTTATATTTCTTTTATTATTTACTAACAATTATAATTATTTACTAACGGAGAGAGGGGAGGCTGTACGGCGGAGAGTGGCGGCTGTGGCGGACAGTGGCGGCGGTGGCGGATAGTGGCTGCGGGCGGACAGTGGCGGCGGCGGGCGGACAGTGGCGGCGGGCGGACAGTGGCGGCGGGCGGACAGTGGCGGCGGTGGCGGACAGTGGCGGCGGTGGCGGATAGTGGCGGCGGGCGGACAGTGGCGGCGGTGGCGGATAGTGGCGGCGGGCGGACAGTGGCGGCGGCCGGACAGTGGCGGCGGGCGGACAGTGGCGGCGGGCGAACAGTGGCGGCGGCGGGCGGACAGTGGCGGCGGCGGGCGGACAGTGGCGGCGGCGGGCGGACAGTGGCGGCGGCGGGCGGACAGTGGCGGCGGCGGGCGGACAGTGGCGGCGGCGGGCGGACAGTGGTGGCGGCGGGCGGACAGTGGTGGCGGCGGGCGGACAGTGGTGGCGGCGGGCAGACAGTGGTGGTGGCGGGCGGACAGTGGCGGCGGGCGGACAGTGGCGGCGGTGGCGGACAGTGGCGGCGGTGGCGGATAGTGGCGGCGGGCGGACAGTGGCGGCGGTGGCGGATAGTGGCGGCGGGCGGACAGTGGCGGCGGCCGGACAGTGGCGGCGGGCGGACAGTGGCGGCGGGCGAACAGTGGCGGCGGCGGGCGGACAGTGGCGGCGGCGGGCGGACAGTGGCGGCGGCGGGCGGACAGTGGCGGCGGCGGGCGGACAGTGGCGGCGGCGGGCGGACAGTGGCGGCGGCGGGCGGACAGTGGTGGCGGCGGGCGGACAGTGGTGGCGGCGGGCGGACAGTGGTGGCGGCGAGCGGACAGTGGTGGCGGCGGGCGGACAGTGGTGGCGGTGGCAGACAGTGGTGGCGGTGGCGGACAGTGGTGGCAGTGGCGGACAGTGACGGCGGTGGCGGACAGTGGCGGCGGTGGCGGACAGTGGCGGACACTGGCGGCTGTGTCTGGCGGTGGTGGCGGGCGGTGGCGGGTGGCGGCGTCTGTGATGAGTGGTGGCGGCTGGCGGTGGTGGGTGGTGGTGTCTGTGGTGGTGGGTGGTGGTGGCGGCGGTGGTGGCGGCGGTGGTGGTGGGTGGTGGTGGCGGCGGCGGCTGGTGGTGGTGGGTGGTGGCGGCGGTGGTGGTGGGTGGTGGCGGCGGCGGCTGGTGGTGGTGGCGGCGGCGGCTGGTGGTGGTGGGTGGTGGCGGCGGCTGGTGGTGGTGGGTGGTGGCGGCGGGTGGTGGGTGGTGGCGGCTGTGGTGGGTGGTTGCGGGCGGTGGCGGGCGGCGGCTACCTACCTACCTTGAGGTGCTTCCGGGGCTTAGTGTCCCCGCGGCCCGGTCGTCGACCAGGCCTCCTGGGGGCGGCTGTGGTGGGTGGTGACGATCGGCGGTGGGGGGGGGCTAGTGGCGGCTGGCGGTGGCGGCTTGCGGTGGCGACTGTGGCAACGGGCGGTGACGGCTGATAGCGGGTGGTGAGTGGCGGTGGTGGGTGGCGGTGGCTGGTGGCGGGTGGCGGCTGGTGGCGGGTGGTGGCGGGTGGCGGGTGGTGGTGGGTGGTGGCGGGTGGCGGCTGGTGGTGGGTGGTGGCGGGTGGCGGCTGGTGGTGGGTGGCGGGTGGCGGCGGGTGGTGGGTGGTGGCGGTGGGTGGTGAGTGGCGGTGGTGGGTGGCGGTGGCTGGTGGCGGTGGCTGGTGGTGGGTGGTGGCGGGTGGCAGCTGGTGGTGGGTGGTGGCGGATGGCGGCTGGTGGTGGGTGGTGGCGGGTGGCGGCTGGTGGTGGGTGGTGGCGGGTGGCGGCTGGTGGTGGGTGGTGGCGGGTGGCGGCTGGTGGTGGGTGGTGGCGGGTGGCGGCTGGTGGTGGGTGGTGGCAGGTGGCGGCTGGTGGTGGGTGGTGGCGGGTGGCGGCTGGTGGTGGGTGGCGGGTGGTGGTGGGTGGCGGGTGGCGGTGGGTGGCGGCTGGTGGTGGGTGGCGGGTGGCGGCTGGTGGTGGGTGGCGGGTGGTGGTGGCTGATGGTGGGTGGTGGCGGGTGGCGGCTGGTGGTGGGTGGTGGCGGGTGGCGGCTGGTGGTGGGCGGCAGGTGGCAGCGGGTGGCGGCGGGTGGCGGCTGGTGGCGGCCAGCTGGGACACAAGCTCCACCACTGAAGGTCTGAGCACAACTAACCATATGTCTCTCTCACGACCAGCCCAGTGTTGCCAGCTCGCGCTCTCAAAATGTTTCCTTCAAAGATTGTATATTATCTTTGAACAACAAGTTTGATTATCAAGGAAATAATGCATATATTATTGTCACATTAATACTGTGCAATATCTTATTACATTCCTGCTAAACAATTATAATTTGAAACAGGACAAAAAATCCAACATATATATAAAAACCAACATTAGAGATCACGAGGCCTAGGCCTCGCCTGTGACCACACATCCTGCCTCCCTGGCCTGCTACACTCACACACCTCACACTCTTAACTCTCTCATAATCACTCTCACTCTCTTACTCTGTCACTCTTACTCTCTGTCACTCTTACTCTGTCACTCTTACTCTCTGTCACTCTTACTCTCTGTCACTCTTACTCTCTGTCACTCTTACTCTCTGTCACTCTTACTCTCTGTCACTCTTACTCTCTGTCACTCTTACTCTCTGTCACTCTTACTCTCTGTCACTCTTACTCTCTGTCACTCTTACTCTCTGTCACTCTTACTCTCTGTCACTCTTACTCTCTGTCACTCTTACTCTCTGTCACTCTTACTCTGTCACTCTTACTCTCTGTCACTCTTACTCTCTGTCACTCTTACTCTCTGTCACTCTTACTCTCTGTCACTCTTACTATCTGTCACTCTTACTATCTGTCACTCTTACTCTGTCACTCTTACTCTCTGTCACTCTTACTCTCTGTCACTCTTACTCTCTGTCACTCTTACTCTCTGTCACTCTTACTCTCTGTCACTCTTACTCTCTGTCACTCTTACTCTCTGTCACTCTTACTCTCTGTCACTCTTACTCTGTCACTCTTACTCTCTGTCACTCTTACTCTCTGTCACTCTTACTCTCTGTCACTCTTACTCTCTGTCACTCTTACTCTCTGTCACTCTTACTCTCTGTCACTCTTACTCTCTGTCACTCTTACTCTGTCATTCTTACTCACTCTCAGTCACCCTTACCCATTCATACTCACTCTCTCACTCTTACTCTCATACTCTTACTCTCAATTACTCTTACTCTCAATCACTCTTACTCCCAATCACTCCTACTCCCAATCACTCCTACTCTCAATCACTCCTACTCTCATTCTTACTCTTACTCTTACTCCCAATCACTCTTACTCTCAGTCACTCTTATTCTCATTCTTACTCTTACTCTCACTCTTACTCTTACTCCCAATCACTCTTACTCCCAATCACTCTTACTCCCAATCACTCTTACTCTCAATCACTCTTACTCTCAATCACTCTTACTCTCAATCACTCTTACTCTCATTCTTACTCTTACTCACTCTTACTCTCAATCACTCTTATTCTCATTCTTACTCCTACTCCCAATCACTCTTACTCCCAATCACTCTTACTCTCAATCACTCTTACTCCCAATCACTCTTACTCTCACTCTTACTCTCAATCACTCTTACTCTCAATCACTCTTACTCTCATTCTTACTCTTACTCACTCTTACTCTCAATCACTCTTAATCTCATTCTTACTCCTACTCCCAATCACTCTTACTCCCAATCACTCTTACTCTCAATCACTCTTACTCCCAATCACTCTTACTCTCAATCACTCTTACTCTCAATCACTTTTACTCTCAATCACTCTTACTCTCAATCACTCTTACTCTCACTAACTCTCAATCACTCTTACTCTCACTCTAACTCTCAATCACTCTTACGCACTATTACTCACTCTTTCTCTCAGTCATCCTTACTCACTCTCATACTCACTCTTACTCTGTCACTCTTACTCTCTGTCACTCTTACTCTCTGTCACTCTTACTCTATGTCACTCTTACTCTCTGTCACTCTTACTCTCTGTCACTCTTACTCTCTGTCACTCTTACTCTCTATCACTCTTACTCTGTCATTCTTACTCTGTCACTCTTACTCACTCTCAGTCACCCTTACCCATTCATACTCACTCTCTCACTCTTACTCTCATACTCTTACTCTCAATTACTCTTACTCTCAATTACTCTTACTCCCAATCACTCCTACTCCCAATCACTCCTACTCTCAATCACTCCTACTCTCATTCTTACTCTTACTCTCACTCTTACTCTTACTCCCAATCACTCTTACTCCCAATCACTCTTACTCTCAATCACTCTTACTCTCAATCACTCTTACTCTCATTCTTACTCTTACTCACTCTTACTCTCAATCACTCTTATTCTCATTCTTACTCCTACTCTCACTCTAACTCCTACTCCCAATCACTCTTACTCCCAATCACTCTTACTCTCAATCACTCTTACTCCCAATCACTCTTACTCTCAATCACTCTTACTCTCAATCACTCTTACTCTCAATCACTCTTACTCTCACTAACTCTCAATCACTCTTACTCTCACTCTAACTCTCAATCACTCTTACTCTCATACTCACCCTTACTCTCAATCACTTTACTCTCACTCTTACTCATTCTGTCACCCTTACTCTCACTCTTACTCTGTCACTCTTACTCACTCTCAGTCACTCTTACTTATACTCACTCTTACTCACACTTACACACTCTCTGGCACTCTCACTCACCTTCAGTCACTTTTACTCACTCTTACCCACTCTCACTCACTCTTACTCACTCTAGTTAATAAGAACACGCCAATATAAGACAACAAAACGTTTTCAGATTCTTTCTCACCCCTTTCCAGCAACTTTTATAATTTATATAAATTATCTTAGGGAATAATACATAAATTATATATTTAAACATGATATTAGTGTTTAGTGGAATGCATAAGGAGTCAAATTGTGTTAAAAAGAGCGATTTTTAGAAAATTTGGAAAACTACTTTTTTCTGTTCATATTATAACTAAATGGATTTTAAAGGTTTCACTCAGCCAATATATATCATTCACAATTTATTAATGAATTTTACAAAAAAACACCATAAATTTTATATTTAAACATGTAAAAACTATTTGTTTTACATTTGGAAGAAAATAATTGTAGAAAAACAATTTATAATTAAACCTTTGTGTTTGGATTTTTTGAGTAAAAGTTTCTCAAAGGCTCTCCTGCACCATTCTCAATGCAAATCATTCCCACACCTATGGGAAGAGATAGGCGAACGTTGTGTAGATGATTTGTGTTTGCTGGGTATCTATTATACAGTGTTTTCTCTGATATAGCTGTCATATATTAGGATTCTGGCTTTTCAGCTAGTGCCCTTTGACCGGAACAAGAAGAGGAAGCAAGACTTGATACATCAGTTACTGGGCTAGCTTCCGGAAGCTAGCCTCAAACGAGGATAATTTGGTGTCTACATCCTAGTTATACCTGGTGGACTAAGCCTGCTGTACAATAAGATAAGGAACCTCCTCAATGTATACCAAAATATGTAATTAATACTGTAGTTTGATTGGCTGTATATATATAAATTTAATATACCCCCCTAATGTGTAAGGATCGATTTGTGAGATTATCGCAGAAATACAGTCCACTTAACATTATACAAATTGCTATCGAAAAATATAAATTAACGTAAAAATAAATTCTATATAAATTCATATAAATTACATTAATATAAATCTCACAGGTCGGTTCCCACAGCATGATGTTTACCCCTTCTACATCTATTGCAGGTGTTCAGTGGGGTTTCACAGCTGTTAACATTATGTAATTTGAGACCCCTAGTACATTTGTGTAACTATTTGAGTCGACTAACTCGTGTGTCTCTATTAGGATAATTAGTACATTTGTGCAAAGAATGTTTTTGATTACAAAACAAACATAACCCCCATCCTACAGTTCGTTTAGGGGTCACCGGTTTAGGTGAAACTGCAACTACAGGTTGTGAAGGTTTTGGTGCTTGCATTTGCTTGTTAATTATTCTCTTGTGAGTATTTTTTTTGTATTTTTTTTTTACATGCAAGCATGCAAGTTAAATACAATAAATACAATAAAACAACATAGGAAACATAACAAAACAAAACAAAAAACCACTGGCCAGAAGGACCGACAGCACAGCACAACAATTAGCAAAACTGGAGAAACGCATGAAAACCACAGCATACATCAAGACAAGAACATAACACGAAATAGAAAACAGTATAAACAAGCAATCAATGCAAGCAAATAAAGACAAGGAAACAAAACATAATAACATATGACACAAATCAAACAAAAGCTCCGGCCAGAAGGACCGACACACAAGCACATCATGAAGTACAACATAAAATATAACACAAGAAAATCATAATATACAACAAACCATAAATAAAAACAGAAGAAAAACTAAATAAAAATAAAAAACAATACAACATGTAAAGCATAAATATAACACACAGGGCAAAGTAACAACATAAAAACATATACATGAATAAGAACACGCACACCAAACCATCGGGCCTTGCCACAAACAAAGGGAGAGGCACGGGCACATAATCCAAACAAACAGCCACAGGGGCACACAGAACACTACATAAAGCAAATAAACAGGAAATCAGCGGACATACTTGCCCTGGAACATGACCCATGGGAACCATACATTGAACGCCTCCCAGAGAAACCACCGCCATGGGTCTCGTCCATCCACCGGGGACGCCAGAACATCCGGAACCTTGGAAACAAACACCCTCAACCAGGGGACCCAGATGGAAGTACTTATGAGGCGAGTAGTCGCCACTCGCCCCCACATGCAGGGAACCTGCCCACCATGAAAGTTCTCAGGCTCGTCAGACAGCATTAACTCGGCAATCGCTGTCCAGTGACTCGGTGGCCATCACAGACACAGGCAACACGTCCCCCAAGGCCCCAATGTGCATCCTCACACGAGTGAACCTGACAGAGGGCACCACCACCTGCCACCACAGGCACACCACCAGACGACTGCAGGGAACCTGGACGGCGCACATCCTTCCGTAATGTCACTACCAGGCCACACCCAGCACCAGTTTCCACACAATCCCTGACAGCGGAAGCCACCACCGCCTACTGTGGAGAGTCCCCTGGCAGAGAAGGAACAGAAGGCACGTCCGAGACATGGGCACCAGCACCAGCAGGCACATGGACCTCCGCCACCACTGACTGCGGAAACATCGACGTATCCGGATCCACACCGTCAACACCCGAAGACCCACATTCACTGAATTCACCAACATCAACCCAGGCAGAAGACGAACGCCAGGAATATTTGGGCTCCGGCCGGATATCGTCAGAGCCGGAAGCGGACCCAGAAACACGGGTACCACTAGTCAGACGAACCCACGCCTAACGCAGAATGGCAGTAGCCTCTACCACAGGGGGAACCAGGCCACACACAGCAGGAGGCTCCGCAGCCACCCCAGCACCCTGCACAGCTGGGACCCGAGGAGAGGACACAGGGCCAGGCGCAGCAGCCGAAGACGAGGGAGAAGACGGTGCCGCCTCACAGTGAGCACCAGGAAGGCCCATGGGAGCAGCGGGGACATTGACAGGAGCAGGCAGACCGTCCGACGGCACTGCAATACCCAGAGGAGGGGTCAGCAACAACCAGAGAAATGTCGTGCAATGTAGGGGGAGCCGCATCAGCTAACGGGACGCGCACCTCCTGATCCCCGGAGTCCGCCGTCAGAGGGAGCAGTGGGAAATCCTCTTCCCGGAACAAGTTGACGGGAGCAACCGGAGCCAAAGTGCACCCGGCAGCCTGATGCCCCAACATGCCACACCAAAAACAAGTACGGGGTTGACAGGCATAATACACTTGCACGTAGTACCCTAAAAGACGGACGGAGGATGGAATGTCCGGCCTCAGGCGCATCCAGAGGGTCCGAATGTTGGTCTTCACACCCATATACTTTCCAGAAGACAGTGTGTGCATCCGCACACTTACGACGGTGCCAAATCTCTGGAAGAAACGCCGGAGGAGGGTCTCAGGAAACTCCATGGGGGCCCCATGGACACTTACATACTTCATGGTACCGGTTCGATCCGAAATGGCCACAGATCCTGTGCCATCCTGCAGCTGCAAGGTACGTCCCTCGTAGTGTCGGAGAAAGTCACGGTACGCTGCTTCTCCCACAAACTTGATGAACACACAGCGAGCAGTTACCAGCTCAAAACCGTAGATTTCCATGACTGGGACATGGAAACATATCACACATGACCATCTCCACAAGAGGGTATCCTGCACGGCCAGTAAACTCCAAACCCATGGAGTTTACCCTTACAACAGGGGGAAGATGGCCGCCCATCGCAAAAACGCCACGCCCACACCAACTAGGAACAGCAGGGAGGGTAGAGACACCCACACCTCCTGCCGACGAAAGCGGCAAACACCCCAACTACTAGAGAGGCCAGGCGACACACCCTCACCTCATGGAGGTTAGAGCGCAACTCATCTTGTGAGTAATGGTTGCACTCTGGGGAGCAATTATTGGACTCTTAGGAATACTTATTAGACACTTGGGTCTCTTAGGAGGACTTGTGTTGCTCTTAGGTCTTACTGATGAATCAGTGTTTGACCTGTTGTTATTACATTTATAATTAGTACCCTTGTTACCTAATGACTTTGTCACTTTAGGAGTTTCAGGTAAGGAACCTAATAGGGGTACAGTTCCTGTGGGATCAGAATAGGCATTAAGTGCCTGGTTTGCTTGTTTATTAATTATATTACGCAAACCCATAAATATATCCTGCAATGACAGAACAGTACCATTCTGATATGTATATAATTCATCGAGTACCTCACCAGACAATTTTCTCTAGATGATAATTTTAGTTATCCACTCAGCAGTGGGGTGATCCACCTCCTTGCTGTAGGAACTTAACAGTGACCCAACTTGAAAACTAAAAGCTTGTAAAGAGTCAACTGATTGATCTGGTTGAGATAAGTCTTGATCTGGTTGAGATAAGTCTTGATCTGGTTGAGATTAGTCTAGTAATTGGTGTACGAGGTTTATAAGTCTTCTCATTATCAGCACTTGCTCTAGAGAGCTGGATGGCTTGATTGATGCTAATGGGTTCAGCATACACTTTAGGAGGCTGGTGTGAGCAATTATGACTATCACTAATTTTGCTTTAGGCTTCTTGTTTAGCCTTAGCTTTAATTACTGCTTCAGCCTTTAATATAGCTTCAGCTTCCATTCCAGCTTCAGCTGCTGTTTGCAGCTTTAGCTGCTTCCTCATCTTCTGTTTTCAGATTCACTGGCTGTTGCAGCTTCACCTGGAGATTCATCTAGAGCTTCACTTGGTTAACTGGGTTCATGTGGAAGGCTTGTTAATTCAGTACCCTCATGTATTGAATTTATAGTATCTAGGGAATATTGAGATGAGCTGTCTGAAATTTGATCAGACTATGTGAATGAATCATTACGCAAAGTTGTATTAGATGAGATTGTAGAAAATGAAATTTGAACAATTATAGATCCAGTATAAGGATCTAGTTTAATTAGAGGAATCTCCTCATTTTGAGGTAGCTCTTGTATTTCATCTGAGCTGTTGGCTTGATGGGTATAGGTAAACTATAAAAATGTCCTGCTCAAGCAGGAACATTTGCTGTTGCAAGCACTTTGTTATAATGATATAACTTGTCTTGAATTTTGTCTTCATGGTCGGCAAGGTCAGATTCAATTAGACTTACTTCGTCTGGGTCAGTATCACTGACAAGGAGTATGTGCCTATAAGACTCGATTATATATCCTTTACTTGGTTATATTTTTGGCTAGCCACCTTTGTGGAAATTCCTAACCTGAAGATGTCAACTGGATCAGTTCCTAACCAGTTGTCACATATGTTGAGTAGTCTTGATAAGTGACTTTGAAAACCTTTCAAGGTTCTTCCAGTTTTTTTCTGGAGCAGCAATATTGACTATGGCTTATATAGCTACTTGGAGCGCTATGGTACTTGCTCATATATAGAGAGCAGGTATGGTTATGAACAGCCTAATATATTCTTGATTAGGTTGATTTTAGTTTACCTCGTTTGGAGATTTGGGTTACCTACCTAACAGGCAGAACTAAGATTTGAGTAGTACTTGAATATCACTATGGGATATCCTCGGTTTTGGATGGATATAGTGACATTCAGTATCACTCAAAGAATACATGAAATAATGATAAATGTAATTAATAGTTATGGTCCAACCCTACGTAGGGTCAGCACACTATAAAATAATAATACACCAGCACTGTCTAATACCGTATTAGTTAGGTAACAATTCTACCTATTAATGCAACTAATGGCTTAGGCTGAATTTGTAATAATCTTAGTACCATTACAGTCTAAAATATCATACCTCTGTTGGGTTGGAATAACTACAATAAATGTGATGCAATAATGTGTAAAATGGTGCTATTTTGGGGGATTTTTTGTGATTTTATATAATATATACACTTACAGTAAATACGTGTATAAGAAATTTAATGAACGCAAGATTATTGATTGTGTTTAGCAAGTATTCTACTGCCGTAAATAATGTTGAACACCTAACTGTACTTCCTAATTTAGGAATATAATGTTATCAGGGTTAGTAATGATTAATTAATTTATGGCATTTTTTAATTTAGGTTAGTATACTGGACTCTGAAATATTTATTTATTAAATTTACTGACTTGGGTAAATCAGTAATTATAGATTTAATATGGTTTAGGCTATAAGATGGGCTAGTCTGCAGACAGCCGTAAATGAAATATTTGTATAGCTTAATAATGGCAACACATAATAATTGGTGTTAGTAAATAATTAATTACGGTTCATCTAATCTAATTTGAACCTTGACTATGATTCATCCGGTCTGAAGTGACCAAATTTTGTGTGAGAAAACTTGACTCATGGAAATCATTTAAATTAATACTATTTTCGATAGCTTATGAAGGACCACCACTTTTTGAGAAAAAGTGGAAACTGGTAGAGCATGTGATCTGATATTAAATCCATGAACTAGTGCCCTATGGATGTTTTTAATTAATAACTCATTAACTATTAAAGGGACTGTATTATGAGTCAAATCCTCTCACTCAAAATGGGGTGTTATATGCTAAAAGATTAATATATCCCTAGCATCCTTTCAGTGCTGGTTCGTCATTGAATTAAATAAATGTAAATGAATATTGAATGAATTAGGTAATAATAATTAGAGACAAATGTTCCTCAAGATACTACAATAATATAGACTAACATATTACTAAAGCAATAGGTTAGTAATATTGATCTCATTAGGAGATCATTAAAGTATCTATTTGTTAGTCATCTAATTCAACTAAGTGTGACAGCTTAGCTGTAAATTGAGAGAGATGAAATCAGCTGCCACACTCCACTAACGATGTATTGCATTGGACAAATTGTTGCACGTGAAGATGGGTAGCCTAGCACCTCGCTTGACGTGGACCCTGGAGCTGGAAGGCAATTACATTGTAGAAATCTTCTACTTAAGTAACTACGAGTACATTCTAGATTACTGAATTCTTCCTAAAGGATATGACTATCATTGCAGATATCTATGCAATTTATGTTCCAATAAAATACTGAATAAGAAAAGAGAGTGAACGTACTGGATTTTGATGGTAATTAAAGAGCCTAACGACTACTAGCCTAAATATAAATATGTGCACTGTTACGGCCCTCTCGGGACGCAACGGGGTTCTCACTCTGATGTTGTTAGAGGAAGATATATGTATCCGTTCCCAAGCCAGTAGTGGCTATCAAGGGATGAGATCCGTGACGCAAGTAACTTAAAAGGGAGTAGGGAAAGAAAGTTAAGAACTTAATATTATAATGTTCACCATCACCATTTAAATATATTGAATAAAAGAGTACACAAGGGGGAGGGGTATTAACACTTTACAAGGGGATCGTGCACAATCTAGTCTTCTGCTGAAGACTCTTGATTAAGAAGCTAGGTGCTGAGTCCGCGGTGCTTTCTTCGTGGCCTCAAGACGTGTCCTCTGAGAACGCCGAGCCTACCCTGGCCACAGGTCGGCCACAACACAGGTCCACTGGGGGCACCGTCGTGGAGGCCGTCAACCACACGTCCAGCAGGTCTGCTGGCAGGTACTGAGCCACCAAGGCTGGTACGGCCACTCCACGAACGATAAAAGGGGTACTCCCTAGACAGGAGTCTCGTGTGATATCACCAATCACCCTCCTGTCCTCAATACCCCAGTGGATTATTGTCTCCAACCGTCGGTCCCGGGTAAATCCTTTCACTGCCACTCCACTGGCAGGCTTAACATACCACAGTGTTCTTCCGGGGGGACGACGTCACAACAGCTGCAGCAAACTTCACAGTATGGAGACTGGCTGCCTCGGGTAGACTGACTCCACCTTCAACACAGTGGTCCCAGGTCGGCTCTGTAAGCAGACACGTCATCAATAACAGGGACACTAAAACACCACACTTACAGGCTCAGACACAAACGCCCGACATATCCACTCCATAGATGGCGCTGTCGTCGGAGCACCACCTCACCAGAGGTCAGGAGCGGCGGTGTTGAGCGCTGAACCAGACTGGAAACTGGTCCTCGAGGCCAGTACACGCTGTCCTCACTAGGTGTCGTCGTCCGTTTGGTGGGGGTTTCGGGAGCCGACCCACAGATGGCGTGGTTGTCACTGCTCCAGGCTCGGACGCTGGATCCGGGTTCGTAACATGCACATTATTATAATATAGGTGATTAATAGTTGCCGGGCTGAGTGTCTGTTGATTAAGGAACGATTCTAGGTCCCTCGTCTTCAGCTGCCATGATAAGACGTCAATTGTGGGTTGGAGGAATGATTTGTTCCAGGACACTGCCGTTATGTGCCATTGTAATGTGGCACCGCTCTCATGGTTGTAAGAACGAAATTAATTATAACTTAAGAAGATCGAGACATTGCTCTCTGTTGCACGTTGCTAATGGCGTCCGAGTTGCGTGGTGGCTAACGAAGCTCTCAAATGAAGTTTCCTTCCTCCCTCGCTGTGATACGTGCAGAAAACTCAGAGTGATCACAAGCTAAAATGAATGTACTTATTCACTATTAATCAGGGAAGTGAGGAATCGTGACAGATATATATGTCACTGATATTTATATTAAGGTGCAATATATTTTGCATAGTGCAAGTCTGCTTATTAAGATTGTACAAATAAATGAAAAGAATATCATATAAATTGTTTTACTTTTCAGTATTTTCCACTGTAGTTGTTATTGCACTTAAATGTACGAGTTCAGTAAGCAATAATATGCTATGTTAATAATACAACTAAATAAACGATTAAAAGGAACGTAATTAACTGGACTCTGTTTTAGATTCAACTAAATGTGGAGAGAATTCATGTTTCAGTCTGTCCCCAGCAAACACAAATCATCTAGAAAACGTTCGTCTATCTCTTCCCATAGGTGTGGGAATGATTTGCATTGAGAATGGTGCAGGAGAGCCTTTGCGAAACTTTTAATAACAAAAATCCAAACACAAAGGTTTTATAATAAATTGTTTTTCTACAACTATTTTGTTCCTAATGGAACAAGATATTAGTGTTTAGTGGAATGCATAAGGAGTCAAATTGTGTTAAAAAGAGCGATTTTTTTAAAATTTGGAAAACTACTTTTTTGTAAAATTCATTAATAAATTGTGAATGATATTTATTGGCTCAGTGAAACGTTCAAAATCCATTTAGTTATAATATGATCAGAAAAAAGTAGTTTTCCAAATTTTCAAAAAATCGCTCTTTTTAACACAATTTGACTCCTTATGCATTCCACTAAACACTAATATCTTGTTTACATATATAATTTATGTATTATTCCCTAAGATAATTTATATAAATTATAAAAGTTGCTGGAAAGTGGTGTGAAAGAATCTGAAAACGTTTTGTTGTCTTATATTGGCGTGTTCTTATTAACTAGAGTGAGCGAGAGTGAGTAAGAGTGACTGAGAGTAAGAGTGACTGAAGGTAAGTGAGAGTGCCAGAGAGTGTGTAAGTGTGAGTAAGAGTGAGTGAGAGTGAGTAAAAGTAAGAGTGAGTGAGAGTAAGAGTGACAGAGTAAGAGTGATTGAGAGTAAGGGTGAGTATGAGAGTAAAAGTGAGAGTAAGAGTGATTGAGAGTTAGAGTGAGAGTAAGAGTGATTGAGAGTTAGAGTGAGAGAGTGAGAATAAGAGTGATTGAGAGTAAGAGTGAGAGTTAGAGTGATTGAGAGTAAGAGCGAGAGTAAGAGTAAGAATGAGAGTAAGAGTGATTGAGAGTAAGAGTGACTGAGAGTAAGAGTGATTGAGAGTAAGAGTAATTGAGAGTGAGTGAGAGTAAGAGTGAGTATGAATGGGTAAGGGTGACTGAGAGTGAGTAAGAGTGACTGAGAGTAAGAGTGAGAGTAAGAGTGAGTATGAGAGTGAGTAAGAGTGAGTATGAGAGTAAGAGTGAGTAAGGATGACTGAGAGTAAGAGTGAGTAATAGTGCATACGAGTGATTGAGAGTGATTATGAGAGTGAGTTAAGAGTGTGAGGTGTGAGAGGGTAACTGGCCAGGGAGGCAGGATGTGTGGTCACAGATAGGCCTAGGCCTCGTGATCTCTAATGTTGGTTTTTATATATATGTTGGATTTTTTTGTCCTGTTTCAACTTATAATTATTTAGCAGGAGTGTAATAAGATATTGCACAGTATTAATGTGACAATAATATATGCATTATTTCCTTGATAATCAAACTTGTTGTTCAAAGATAATATGCAATCTTTGAAGGAAACATTTTGAGAGGGCGAGCTGGCAACACTGGGCTGGTGGTGAGAGAGACACATGGTTAGTTGTGCTCAGACCTTCAGTGGTGAAGGGTGTGTCCCAGCTGGCCGCCACCAGCCGCCACCCGCCGCCACCACCGCCACCACCACCACCCACCACCGCCGCCACCACCCATCACCGCTGCCACCACCCATCACCGCCACCACCACCCATAACCGCCGCCACCACCCATCATCGCCGCCACCACCCACCACAGCCGCCACCACCCATCACCGCCGCCACCACCACCCACCACCGCTGCCACCACCCACCACAGCCGCCACCACCACCCACCACCACCACCCACCACCAGCTGCTACTGCCCGCCACCAGCCGCCATCACCGCCACCACCAGCCGCCATCACTGCCACCACCAGCCGCCACCACCAGCTGCCACCAGGTGCCACCGCCACCGCCACCAGCCGCCACCATCAGCCGCCACCGCCCGTTGCCACAGTCGCCACCGCCACCCACCACCACCAGCCGCCACCAGCTGCCACCGCCATCACCAGTCCCCATCACCGCCAACACCAGCCACCATCACCGCCACCACCAGCCGCCATCAGTTGCCACCGCCACCAGCCGCCATCAGTTGCCACCGCCACCAGCCGCCACCGCCAGCCGCCACCACTGCCTGCCACCAGCTGCCTGCGCCACCAACTGCCACCGCCCCCCACCACCAGCCGCCACCAGCTGCCACGGCCCGCCACCAGCAGCCGTCACCAGCTGCCACCGCCCGCCACCAGCCGCCACCAGCTGCCACCACCGCCACCACCGACCGCCATCAGCCGTCATCGCCCGTTGCCACAGTCGCCACTGCAAGCCGCCACCGCCAGCCACCACCAGCCGCCACCACCCACCACCGCCGCCCGCCACCACCCAACACAGCCGCCACCACCCATCACAGCCGCCGCCGCCGCCCGCCACAGCCCACCACCACCCACCACTACCGCCTGCCACCACCGCCACTGTCTGCCACCGCCGCCACTGTCCACCACCGCCAGACACAGCCGACAGAGTCCGCCACCGCCGCCACTGTCCGCCATTGTCCGCCACCACTGTCTGCACGCCGCCACTGTCCGCCACCTCCACTACTGTCCGCCACCGCCACCACTGTCCGCCCGCCGCCACTGTCCGCCACCGCTACCACTGTCCGCCACCGCCACCACTGTCCGCCACCGCCACCACTGTCCGCCTGCCGCCACTGTCCGCCCTCCGCCACTGTCCACCACCGCCACCACTGTCCGCCACAGCCGCCACTCTCCGCCGTACAGCCTCCCCTCTCTTCGTTCCACTCCTCTCTTCTTCTCTGTCTCACTCTCTTCTTGTTCTGTCTATTTTTCTTGTTCTCTCTCTCTTCTTTTTACACTCTTCTCTCTCCCTCTCTCTTCCTCTTCTCTCTCTCTTACATTACCTATCTGCATGTCTCTTCTTCTTCTCTCTCTCACTCTCTCCTTTCTTCTCTCTCTCTCTCTCTCTCTCTCTCTCTCTCTCTCTCTCTCTCTCTCTCTCTCTCTCTCTCTCTCTCTCTCTCTCTCTCTCTCTCCTCTCTCCTCTCTCCTCTCTCCTCACTCCTCTCTCCTCTCTCCTCTCTCTCTCTCTCTCTCTCTCTCTCTCTCTCTCTCTCTCTCTCTCTCTCTCTCTCTCTCTCTCTCTCTCTCTCTCTCTCTCTCTCTCTCTCTCTCTCTCTCTCTCGCTCTCTCTCTCTCTCTCTCTCTCTCTCTCTCTCTCTCTCTCTCTCTCTCTCTCTCTCTCTCTCTCTCTCTCTCTCTCTCTCTCTCTCTCTCTCTCTCTCTCTCCTCTCTCCTCTCTCCTCACTCCTCTCTCCTCTCTCCTCTCTCCTCACTCCTCTCTCCTCTCTCCTCTCTCTCTTTTCTCTCTCTTTTCTCTCTCTCTCTCTCTCTCTCTCTCTCTCTCGCTCTCTCTCTCTCTCTCTCTCGCTCTCTCTCTCTCTCTCTCTCTCTCTCTCTCTCTCTCTCTCTCTCTCTCTCTCTCTCTCTCTCTCTCTCTCTCTCTCTCTCTCTCTCTCTCTCTCTCTCTCTCTATATATATATATATATATATATATATATATATATATATATATATTAGTTGTATATATATATATTATATATATATATATGTCGTACCTAGTAGCCAGAACTCACTTCTCAGCCTACTATTCAAGGCCCGATTTGCCTAATAAGCCAAGTTTTCCTGAATTAATATATTTTCTCTAATTTATTTCTTATGAAATGATAAAGCAACCCTTTTCTCTATGTATGAGGTCAATTTTTTTTTATTGAAGTTAAAATTAACGTAGATATATGACCGAACCTAACCAACCCTACCTAACCTAACCTAACCTATATTTATAGGTAAGGTTAGGTTAGGTAGCCAAAAAAAGCTAGGTTAGGTTAGGTTAGGTAGGTTAGGTAGACGAAAAAACATTAATTCATGAAAACTTGGCTTATTAGGCAAATCGGGCCTTGAATAGTAGGCTGAGAAGTGCGTTCTGGCTATTAGGTACGACATATATATATATATATATATATATATATATATATATATATATATATATATATATATATATATATATATATATATTATTAAATATGACCGAAAAAGTAAGATTAATAATTCTAACATGAATTTTCTCGATCTTTCTTACGTTTCTTTTCACTGTTGATGGTAATTCAAAAATCAATTCTCCAAAATTCATTTTTATTTCCAGTCTGACGCGACACTTGAGCGCGTTTCGTGAAACTTATTACATTTTCAAAGACTTTAGTTTACACACACACACACAACTTTAACTGAATAGAGCTTAAACATCTTTCGAGTTTTTATACCTACATTTGGGTGAAGTGACATGTTACAATTGTTTTGGATGAGGTGGAAATAAACTTTTAACACAAGACAGAACACGAAACAATGAAATACAAACAGGTATTAAAACTAGGTAACTGCAGAAGGCCTATTTTTATTGGCCCATATTTCTTGATGCTTCTATATTGGAGAGGAGTCTTGAAGTGGGTAGAATATAGTTGTGCATTAATTGGTTGTTGATTGCTGGTGTTGACTTCTTGATGTGTAGTGCCTCGCAGACGTCAAGCCGCCTGCTATCGCTGTATCTATCGATGATTTCTGTGTTGTTTGCTAAGATTTCTCTGGTGATGGTTTGGTTGTGGGAAGAGACTATATGTTCCTTAATGGAGCCCTGTTGCTTATGCATCGTTAAACGCCTGGAAAGAGAAGTTGTTGTCTTGCCTATATACTGAGTTTTTTGAGGCTTACAGTCCCCAAGAGGGCATTTGAAGGCATAGACGACGTTGGTCTCTTTTAAAGCGTTCTGCTTTGTGTCTGGAGAGTTTATCATGAGTAGGCTGGCCGTTTTTCTGGTTTTATAGTAAATTGTCAGTTGTATCTTCTGATTTTTGTCTGTAGGGATAACGTTTCTACTAACAATATCTTTCAGGACCCTTTCCTCCGTTTTATGGGCTGTGGAAAAGAAGTTCCTGTAAAATAGTCTATTAGGGGGTATAGGTATTGTGTTAGTTGTCTCTTCAGAGGTTGCATGGCGTTTCACTTTCCTTCTAATGATGTCTTCCACGAAACCATTGGAGAAGCCGTTGTTGACTAGGACCTGCCTTACCCTACAGAGTTCTTCGTCGACTTGCTTCCATTCTGAGCTGTGGCTGAGAGCACGGTCGACATAAGTGTTAACAACACTCCTCTTGTACCTGTCTGGGCAGTCACTGTTGGCATTCAGGCACATTCCTATGTTTGTTTCCTTAGTGAAGACTGCAGTGAGGAAAACTCCGCTCCTTTCCATGACTGTTACATCTAGAAAGGGCAGCTTCCCATCCTTCTCCATCTCGTAAGTGAAACTCAACACAGAATTCTGCTCAAATGCCTCCTTCAGCTCCTGCAGATGTCTGACATCAGGTACCTGTGTAAAAATGTCGTCAACATACCTGCAGTATACGGCCGGTTTCAAGTTCAAGTTCAAGTGAACTTGAACTTACTTAACAATTCTGTTCCTAATTGTCCAAGTCGATTTGTTCATGCGTTCAAAAATCTCAAAAAAGAGAGTTCATTACATATTACCAAGGCTGATAAGTCAAATGCAGTAGTTATTATGAATAAAGATGACTATGTCCGAAAAATTGAGTTACTCTTGGAAGACAGGGATACTTATCTATTGGTTAACAGAGATCCTACTGAAAAAGTGATTGCACATTTTAACAAAACTCTTAAAACTGTGTGTAAAGGCGATAAAGAGTTGATATCTAGGCTAACAAGTCGATACCCCTCTCTTCCTTACATGTATGGTCTTATAAAAACTCATAAGCCATATAATCCGGCAAGGCCGATTATTAGTTCAGTTGGTTCGGCGGCTTATAAACTCTCTAAGTGGTTAGTCAAAGTTTTGTCCCCTATAGTTGGTACTATTTCCAAATCACACTTGACAAACAATGTGGACTTAGTTAATAAGCTATCCACACTGACTTTAAATTTTGATTTTAAACTTATAGGTTTCGATGTGACCTCTTTATTCACTAAAGTTCCTGTTGATGATCTGTTAGAATTTCTACGTGAGGAACTGCCTAAATATAATTTGAGCTTGCAGAACAATAAAGTATTGGAACTTATCAAATTGTGTATAAAAGACAATTATTTTAGTTTTAATGGAAAATTTTTCAAACAAACATTTGGTATGGCGATGGGCAATCCCCTTTCCCCAGTTTTAAGCAATTTGTATATGGAATTCTTTGAAACAAAAATCTTATCCAGGATTATCCCGGCTAATGTAGTTTGGTTTAGGTATGTTGATGATATTTTGTGCTTATGGCCGTGCAACAAAGACCAGATAGTTTTTCTTAATGAACTCAATTCTTTGGTACCTTCAATAAAATTCACTTGTGAGACTGAGGAGAATGGTACTCTTCCGTTTTTGGACATTATGATTCATAGAGTCACTAGAAAGTTCAAATTTAATGTGTATAGGAAACCTACCAACGTGGGGTCGTATGTTCATTTTTATTCGAATCATCATTGTAAAGTTAAACAGGCAGTATTTTCAGGAATGTTTCTACGAGCCTTGAGGGTTTGCAGCCCTGAGTTTTTTGATGAAGAGATTGCTAAAATTTATGAAATTGGGAAGAGTTTACAGTATCCTAAGAGGTTTTCGGATTTCTCGTTTGAACAAGCCAAGCGTACGTTTTATAATCACGTCCCTAAGGCGAAACCAAAATTTATTAACTCATTGGTGGTACCTTATGCGAGTGGACTTGAAAAATTGTCTCTGATTTTTAAGAAACTTAATATAAATTTGGTGTTCACTAATAGTACGATCAAATCCAATTTAATAAAAAACTTCCCTGATACAGCAGGTTGTGTGTATTCGATTCCCTGCAATCCCTGCAATGATTGTGATTCTGTGTACCTTGGACAAACAGGAAAGTCCTTACAATTGCGGTTGTCACAACATGCTTAAAGTATTAGAACTGCCCAAACGTCTAATGCATTGTATCTACATACGAGTTTATGCGATCACAATATTAACTGGAATGGGGCAAAATGCATTACCAATTGTGGGGATTTCGTGGAACGGAATTTGATTGAGTCTGCTCTAATCAGTCAGTGTCCAAACCTTCTTAATGTTAGTACTGGAATGTACAAACTTGATCCATTTTTAAGTTATAATATTGCACAACAGTTTAAGAAACAACTTTGATAGAGAGGCTTACAATGTCTCCTTTTAATTGTATATTCATATATTGTGTGTTCATGAGGCTTTTCTTTAATCTTTCATCCTTATTCTCTGACTGCTTAATCCTCTTTGACCATTCTAAGCTAAGCTATACCTGTTTCTGGTTAATTCTTTCTCTAGGGGATGGGTTGGTCAGGTGTCGGCCTATATATCCTCCCTCCTTCTCCCTTCTCTTTAGTCAGTCTGGTGTAGACAAAGGCTTTAACAAGCCGAAACGTTCACCTCATTTCATATTTCTCTGTGGCTTTTCCGCATAAAATGATCAGTGTTTTGTGATCGTCAATTGCATATATATATATATATGTCGTACCTAGTAGCCAGAACGCACTTCTCAGCCTACTATGCAAGGCCCGATTTGCCTAATAAGCCAAGTTTTCCTGAATTAATATATTTTCTCAAAATTTTTTCTTATGAAATGATAAAGCTACATATTTCATTATGTATGAGGTCATTTTTTTTTATTGGAGTTAAAATTAACGTAGATATATGACCGAACCTAACCAACCCTACCTTACCTAACCTAACCTATCTTTATAGGTTAGGTTAGGTTAGGTAGCCGAAAAAGTTAGGTAAATCGGGCCTTGCTTAGTAGGCTGAGAAGTGCGTTCTGGCTACTAGGTACGACATATATATATATATAATTTGGGGAGGAGGTGTAGTTCGCGGGGGAGGGGACAGACGTGTCGTCGTCGCGCTCCGTTAAAACACTGGAATAAACCGGGCTTTTTTAGGATTACAACCATGGATTACGGCCCACAGTGATCACCAAGTGCATAGTGACCCGTAGGAAAATAGAATACAGAAATTAACAATGGAAATTTGAGTTAAATACAGAATAAAGGTGGTCCCACGTGGTGAGCCAGTGCCACCAGGCTCATGTGTACAGGCATAAGCGATATATATCAAATATAGCGAGCAGTGATACGTTGAACAGTGAAGTGGAACGTGTAACACAACATATAAATTAGTGGATAGTGTTAGAGAATTGTACAAAGAAAAAGTATAAATGTAAAGTTGTGGAGGAGGCATCACACTAGGCTGTTTATTACACAGCCACGAGGCCTACACAGTGTAGAGGACGTCCCGCAGTAACAGTATACTCCCTCAGTGATAATATACTGGCAATATATACGGTAATACGGGAAAGTGGAGCTAGGAACTAGTAATAGAGTAAGTGAATAACATTGCAAGCCGGAAGAAAGCAGAAATTCCCTTAGGATATTACAGGCACATAATCAGTGTATAAATCAAGTAACTGGCAACCAGTGACATCCTGGTTGCCCATCCTGCCCCCGACCTGGGACAAACAACGGTCAACTGGACGGTCCCAAGACGACCATATTTTCTCCACAGGGCGATAAGTACCCCCACATAAACTTGAACAAATAAACATATGTAATATTATAAATATACTGGATACATATTATATATACATACATATAATACTTAAATATATTTATATATTATTATAACATCACAAACCCAACATGGAGGTGTGTGGAGGCTGCCTTAAGTCACTTCGGAAGAGTGTTGTAGGCATTGTATGTAACATTTGTAACATAAGGTTTCACCTGAGTTGTACAGGATTACCTACACAATATGCAAACCGGGAAGGTAACTACTGGATCTGTCAAAGAGACAGACAGTTGTGGGAAAACATCACCAAACTAATGAATAACATTCCTGAAGTACACAGGCTACAATTCACACAAAAACTACCAGAAATATATGCAGAGTATATAAAGACAGCAACGAACTCTGAACACAACCCAGGGACTGAGAAGTTAGAGAGTCAAAGTAGCAATGTAGAAGGGTATAGTGTCGAGGTACACAAAAATGAAGGCAATATTGTAGAGCACACTGGTGATATGAATAAGGAGAGAAAAAATGAGACGAATGAGAACACAAATGAGAAAGACGAAAGCAACAAGGAGAAAGATAAGGGCAATACCGAGAATGAATGCAGAAACGAGAAAGTTGGAACAAAAAACACAGAGGTAGCCAAGTCGTGCACGGGTACAAACAAGAATAATACAATCACAAATGAAAATATTTGCTGGTATTATGCAAAAGGACAGTGTAGATATGGGCCCAGAGGCACGGAATGCTCATTCATGCACCCACGGAAATGCCGAAACTGGTTAGGGAAAGGCAGATGTCGTTTTGATACAGAGTGTAGATATTTTCACCCTAAGCTATGCACACTCTCAGTCAATGAGAGGAAATGCTACGATCTTCACTGCCCCGATTTCCACGTCAGAGGTACACAGCGCCATATAAGAGAAGAAGTCCAACATAATAGCCCTGAAAATTTTTTAGAGGCAGGTACAAACAGAGGGAGAAACAGACAGGCAGAAACGTGGCAGGAGTACGGATGGAGAGGGGGAAATGCCCAAGACTGGACTACAGTTCGTCATCAAGCCCACACATACTACACCCCCCAACTACACAGAGACTACCACACTCCCCAGTATCACTTCCAAAACTGGACAAACCATTGCCACAACAACACACCCTGGGTCAGGGTAGAGAGGAGGGAGAACTACCAAAACCTTCCAGAAGTTACACACAACATGGACAATCATTCATATTTGCAAACATTCAAGGTTTAAAGCCAAAGTCAAGAAATAAAGTTAAGTTCATCAATGGCCTTCTATTAGAGTCAAACTCAATATTTGGGGCATTCACGGAAACTCATACAAAAGATTACATGGATGGTGAAATCTGGATTCCAAATTATAATCTATATAGATGTGATAGAAAAACTAGGTCAAATGGAGGAGTAGGTCTGTATATTAAAGAAGACCTGGTATGCACAGAACTATTAAATTCAACTAATGAGGTGGTAGAGGTACTTGGAATGAAGGTAGAGAAACTAAACCTAATTATTATTCTAATATATAAACCGCCAGATACAACGATTGAGGAATTCACAGAACAGATGCACAAAATAGAGAACATACTTGACAACCTAGCAAACCCAGCTCCGGATATTATCTTTCTTGGAGATTTCAATTTACCGAGTCTAAGATGGAGAACGGCAAACACAAATATCATAGCAGGGAATGACCCGGGAAATAACCAACCACAGGTTAGAGAACTTTTGAGATTCTGTGACAAATTCTCGCTCAATCAACAGATTACAGAACCAACTAGGAACGAAAACACACTAGACTTGTTATTCACAAACAATGATGAACTAATCAGGGATATCACAATCTCAGATACTTCATACTCAGACCATAAGCTCATTGAAGTGCGAACTAGCATAAATAACGGTAGTAGGTCTAAGAGACCCAACAAGCGAGAAGGAATATTCAATCAATTCAATTTCAACAATAAGAGGATTGACTGGGAAAAAATAAATGTAGACCTTGCAACCATTCAATGGGAGACGGTCTTAAGCGACAAAACTCCCACACAGGGAATAGCTCAACTGACAGCTGAAGCTTACAAGGTCTGCTTGAAGCACGTACCTGTGAGGAGGGGCAGAAATAGGACCACTCTAGAAAGAGAACGGATACGACTGTACAGGAGAAGGAAAAAAATAACGGAAATGCTTCGGCAGACACAACTATCACAAGCAAGGAAAACAAGCCTAAGCAGGGAGATTGAGGAAATAGAACAAACGTTGAAGCGATCATATGAGTCTGAGGAAATGGAATTGGAACAGAAAGCTATACAAGAGATAAGGAAAAATCCGAAATATTTTTTCACATACGCAAAATCAAAATCCAAAACCTCGACCAGTATTGGACCGTTAATTACAAATGAAGGTACATACACAGAGGACAACAAAGAGATTAGTGAAATTCTAAGAAGCCAGTATGAGGCTATGTTTAGCACACCAATAAACAACATGAAAGTTGATGACCCAGACAGCTTCTTTATGAATGACATTCAAGCTGCAGATAATATAACGGATATTACCACAAACTCGGAAGACTTTGAAAGAGAAATTGATAATATGCCTATGCACTCAGCTCCTGGGCCTGACTCATGGAATTCAATATTCATAAAGAAATGTAAAGTACCAGTAGCGAGAGCACTCAGCGTAATATGGAGAAAGAGCCTGGATACAGGGGAGATACCAGCAGCACTTAAATCTGCAGATATAGCTCCGTTGCACAAGGGGGGGAGTAAAGCCTTGGCAAAAAATTATAGGCCAGTTGCACTAACATCACACATAATAAAAGTGTTTGAAAGAGTGATTAGGAATCAAATTTCTAGTTTTATGGAAAACAATGAATTGCACAATCCAGGACAACATGGATTTAGAGCGGGAAGATCCTGTCTGTCACAGTTACTCAACCACTATGACAAAATCACAGAAGCCCTAGAAGAAAAGCAAAATGCAGATGTTGTATACACAGACTTTGCAAAGGCGTTCGACAAATGTGACCATGGGGTGATAGCTCACAAAATGAGGTCAATGGGAATAACTGGAAAAGTAGGACGCTGGATACTCAATTTCCTGTCGAACAGAACACAAAGAGTAACAGTCAATCAGATAAAATCGAGTCCAAGCGATGTTAAAAGCTCTGTACCTCAAGGTACAGTCCTTGCACCGCTACTGTTCCTTATTCTCATATCTGATATAGACAAAAATACACGCCACAGCTTCGTGTCGTCCTTTGCAGATGACACAAAAATCAGCATGAAAATTACCTCTGCTGAAGACATTGAAAAACTACAAGCAGATGTCAACAAAGTTTTTGATTGGGCAGCAGAAAATAACATGATGTTTAACAGTGATAAATTTCAGGTACTCAGGTACGGCAAAAATGAGGATCTGAAACATAATACAGGGTATAAAACACAATCGAATCTTCCCATAGTAGGAAAACAGCATGTCAAGGATTTGGGAATAATGATGTCCGACGATCTAACGTTTAGGGAGCATAACCAAGCAAATATCGCGTCAGCCAGAAAAATGATCGGATGGATTACGAGAACTTTCAAATCCAGGGATCCCATCACAATGGTTGTACTCTTCAAGTCACTTGTGCTGTCCCGTCTCGAGTACTGCTCAGTACTCACTTCCCCCTTCAGAGCAGGAGAGATTGCTGAAATAGAGGGAATACAGAGAACATATACGGCACGCATAGACGAGATAAAACACCTAAATTATTGGGATCGTCTCAAAGCTCTCCAAATGTACTCTCTAGAAAGGAGACGAGAGAGATACCAAATAATATACACCTGGAAAATACTGGAGGGTCAGGTCCCAAATCTACACAGTAAAATAACAACGTACTGGAGTGAACGATATGGAAGAAAATGCAAGATTGAACCTGTGAAGAGCAGAGGTGCCATAGGCACAATCAGAGAGCACTGTATAAACATCAGGGGTCCGCGGTTGTTCAACGTCCTCCCAGCGAGCATAAGAAATATTGCCGGAACAACCGTGGACATCTTCAAGAGAAAACTGGACGGTTTTCTAAGAGAAGTTCCGGATCAGCCGGGCTGTGGTGGGTACGTGGCCCTGCGGGCCGCTCCAAGCAACAGCCTGGTGGACCAAACTCTCACAAGTCGAGCCTGGCCTCGGGCCGGGCTTGGGGAGTAGAAGAACTCCCAGAACCCCATCAACCAGGTATCAACCAGGTATATATATATATATATATATATATATATATATATATATATATATATATATATATATATATATATATATATATATATATATATATATATATATATATATGTATATATATATATATATATATATATATATATATATATATATATATATATATATATATATATATATATATATATATATATATATATATATATATATATATATATGACTGAACACTCACACCCCAGAAGTGACTCGAACCCATACTCCCAGGAGCAACACAACTGGTAACTACAGGACGCCGTAATCCGCTTGACCATCACGACCGGACATAAGGAAGTGATAGCCGAAGCTATTTGAACCACTTCCCCGCCGGCACTCGGATGGTAATCTTGGGCATAGCATTTTATCAAATCACCTCATTCTTTGGGGCACACGTGAGGAACACAAATGCAAACAAGCCTGAATGGTCCCCAGGACTATATGCGACTGAAAACTCACACCCCAGAAGTGACTCGAACCCATACTCCCAGCAGCAACACAACTGGTAACTACAGGACGCCTTAATCCGCTTGACCATCACGACCGGACATAAGGAAGTGATAGCCGAAGCTATTTGAACCACTTCCCCGCCGGCACTCGGATGGTAATCTTGGGCATAGCATTTTATCAAATCACCTCATTCTTTGGGGCACACATGAGGAACACAAATGCAAACAAGCCTAAATGGTCCCCAGGACTATATGCGACTGAAAACTCACACCCCAGAAGTGACTCGAACCCATACTCCCAGGAGCAACACAATTGGTAACTACAGGACGCCTTAATCCGCTTGACCATCACGACCGGACATAAGGAAGTGATAGCCGAAGCTATTCACTTCCTTATGTCTGGTTGGCCTAATAAGCCAAGTTTTCATGAATTAATTGTTTTTCGACTACCTAACCTACCTAACCTAACCTAACCTAACTTTTTCGGCTAACTAACCTAACCTAACTTATAAAGATAGGTTAGGTTAGGTTAGGTTGGGTTGGTTAGGTTCGGTCATATATCTACGTTAATTTTAACTCCAATAAAAAAAAATTGTCCTCATACTTAATGAAATTGGTTTTATCATTTCATAAGAAAAAAATTAGAGAAAAAATATTAATTCAGGAAAACTTGGCTTATTAGGCAAATCGGGCCTTGCATAGTAGGCTGAGAAGTGCGTTCTGGCTACTAGGTACGACATATATATATATATATATATATATATATATATATATATATATATATATATATATATATATATATATATATATATATATATGTCGTACCTAGTAGCCAGGCCGCACTTCTCAGCCTACTATGCAAGGCCCAATTTGCTCAATAAGCCAAGTTTTCATGAATTAATTGTTTTTCGACTACCTAACTTTTTCGGCTACCTAACCTAACCTAACCTATAAAGATAGGTTAGGTAGGGTTGGTTATGCTCGGTCATATATCTACGTTAATTTTAACTCCAATAAAAAAAATTACCTCATACATAATGAAATGGGTAGCTTTATCATTTCATAAGAAAAAAATTAGAGAAAATATATTAATTCAAGAAAACTTGGCTTATTAGGCAAATCTGGCCTTGCATAACTGGCCGAGTTCGACGTTCTGGCTACTAGGTACAACATATATATATATATATATAAATATATATATATATATATATGTCGTACCTAGTAGCCAGAACTCACTTCTCAGCCTACTATTCAAGGCCCGATTTGCCTAATAAGCCAAGTTTTCCTGAAATAATATATTTACTATAATTTTTTTCTTATAAAATGATAAAGCAACCCTTTTCTCTATGTATGAGGTCAATTTTTTTTATTGGAGTTAAAATTAACGTAGATATATGACCGAACCTAACCAACCCTACCTAACCTAACCTAACCTATATTTATAGGTAAGGTTAGGTTAGGTAGCCAAAAAAAGCTAGGTTAGGTTGGGTTAGGTTAGGTAGGTTAGGTAGACGAAAAAACTTTAATTCATGAAAACTTGGCTTATTAGGCAAATCGGGCCTTGAATAGTAGGCTGAGAAGTGCGTTCTGGCTATTAGGTACGACATATATATATATATATATATATATATATATATATATATATATATATATATATATATATATATTGTCGGGGTTCCTCGGTAAGCGACAGTATAAGCACTTAATCCTGGCAAGGTCGCCAATGTCGGGGTTCCTCGGTAAGTGACAGTATAAGTACTTAATCCTGGCAAGATTGCCAATGTCGGGGTTCACCTCCAATGAGAGGGGAAAGGGGCGAGTAACAGTATACTCAAGGTCACTCACCGTAGCCCTGCAGGTCTTCCCTCTATCCTCGCATCACCACTGTACGCCAGGAGTGTAACCCAGTCAATCCCAACCGGTCTCTGATCGAGAAGGAGTGAGAACACAACTTGTTCACTTAACTATTGTGTGCCCGCCTCGTCATGGGCTCTACTACTAACCACAAGGTCGCCAACTGGTGTTTCCGGTGTCCAGTAACACGTCAGTGGTTTTGTTGAATTGTGGTAACAGTGGCAAGGACACACTCAATAGATTTGATATCAGGCAGGTATTTACTTCTATCCCTATTTGCTTTCAGGTTTTATATAGCTACAAGAAATATGGAGGGGATGATATAAACACCAATGTACTTTGTATTTTACTTAAAACTCATTCAAAGACATCACAAGATAATATCAAATAAGCAAACAGCTGTTCCAGGCGGAAGTTGCTCGTTCCCACACATATAATCATGAACTTGCCAAGCTGGCAATGCTCCCCCTAACGTCAATGTCAAAATCAGCTGGGCTGCGCCCTTCTCGCCGTGTGAACGTTTATTGCTTGTTTTCCTGGCATCACGCGCTCTGTTTCTTTAAATTCTCAAAGATCACTAGAAGTTCGAACACACAATATTTGCGACAATAGCACGTAAATACTTCGCTGCACTGATCTTGAGCTCAATCAAACATTTCTATATTAAATGGACACAATAACTCACTATCATGGTATATCACACTGCCCTTCATTTAATGATAACGTATGCAAGTATATATCACTGGAGTTCTCAGTAATTCCTTTCGTGGGCGATAACGCAATTAATCACTGCACACATGGCTGATTATTCAATACACAAGCATAGACATATATATATATATGGATGAATCATAGACATCAATAATGGTAAAAACATAGTTACTGGGCACATAGCCTAACTCCAAATACTGGCATATTTATATATATATATATACTCTCTCAATAACTGATCATATTAAAGTCTCATGAAAGACATTATCAACACAGTAAATTCATCAATTACTCCGGGTGCCTGCACACACCAATAATTATCATAGATACCGTGAGGACTCTATGTAGCCCCACTGCACAATTGTGCCTTACTGTGACATAGGTGAGCCTTGCTCACGACATACAAAATACTCTGGTTAAATAATATAGCTGACTAAAGGGTAATTGGGAGGGAAACTAGAATCACCTACTTCCACCTATCCTCCGGTGAGAGTTGAGTTGTAGCTCCTGGTCCTGGCTCCTGCCTCATGTAGGGAACGCCCCCACACACACTCTGTCGTGTCCTCCAGGAACTTAATCAACGTCCCACCATAAACGCGTTGTCTCCGTGCCTTTCCACTGCAAGTCCGTGCTCCTCCTCGACTTCTTGTAGGGTTGGAGTCGGTCTCCCGGCCGTCAACTTCTCCTCCCAGTTACGGCTGCCTGCCTATGTCTCGGCTGCAGTCGTTCGGATTCCCGAATAGTTTTCTTCTTTCACTGCTCCCCGGTGGCTCAGTCCAGCCACTACACCGTCACAAACGGGTGAAATGCCTCAGACGTCGCATACGTCACTGCACAGACTTCACTTCTTCTTGCACAGTACCTGTCCTGGAGCACTTGTTGCTCAATATCCCGTCGATTCCCTCTCTGGTCCAACACATGAATGAAGGAAGACCTCACAGAGTACTTGCAGACTTCGGGTGACGCGTAAAATCCACGGGAGCGGGAAACAACTGTCAAACTGACAGGACCAATTTTCGCACGTCCAACCACCTTGACGTGTCATGTCAGACTGATGGCGCCGCCGTGGCGCACTGACCGGACCCCCTTTCTTCGTGATGTCACATTCGCCATGGGAGGTTTTCATTGGCTCCCTGTGCCACATTGCTGTCGGTGACCAATCTGGTGTCACTGACGTCACACAGTTTTGGCGGCAAAACAGAAGAGCCAGCGCCATATTGGCTTCCTAAAGGGCCTAAACCACAGGCCAAAATACTCTTCTTTTACAAATTTCTCGCCACTTCGAGAACACTACATTCTCCCACATATATCAAACTGATGCCTGCGACTTAGAGAACACTCGGGTAAAGTGGACATGACTCTTACAGCAGGCGTGGGAGAAATATAAGGGGGGGGGGAACACCGTCACAATATATATATATATATATATATATATATATATATATATATATATATATATATACTGCCCATAGGTAATTGAACCATTTATGGGGGAAATATGGAGGAGTGTACTTCTGTCACAGTCGAGCAACTTAATAGTTTCCACCACCCAGCAAGAATATTTGTAGCCGGATTCAGCAATTCTGGCAAAACGTCTCTAGTTGGAAATTTATGTGTTAAATACCATGGAAAATTCTCAAAAATTTTAGTGTCAACTGCAAATAATACAGAACATCCTCTTTTAAACATCCCCTTTCTGCGAAACAAGGTTACTCTCTCCCAGGAGCTGATTAACCCATTAGAGTATAAAGATCCTTTTTCAAATGAGTCAGTTTTGTATATAATTGATGACTTATATCTGGAAGCCATACAGAGTCCAATTATTGCCAATATCTTTACCCGAGGGAGACACGGTAATATTTCTGTAATTCTAATTAGTCAAAATTTGTTTCCCCAGGGGAAAAATGCCAGGACAATAACTCTGAAGCCATTATATATTAATGAAGCAGAGAGACATAACCCAACTTGAAATTTTAAGTGGCCAGTTATTTGGGCGAAAAATTATTAATAATTTTGTTGAAATATACCATCGGGCATTATCCCATAGCAAGTATGGTTATTTATTGGTCAATCTGACGGTTCCTGAGACATTACAACTACGAACGAGCATCGCCAAGGAACATCAGTGTGAAATTGTTTATCAAATGTAATAAAAAAAATGTCTCTAACGATACAGAAACGGTCAATTCTTACCACCATCTATAATGACATTTCTAGCTTGGGTGGTTTCACAGGATCAATTCAAAAATTGTATAAGGCTGCCAGACTCTGCCAGACAGAACCCCAACATCAGTATTGCAGATGTGAAGGAATTTCTTTGTGGAGAGCGATCATATACCTTACATAGGAGAAATTTAGTTAGGTTTAGTTAGGTTCTCCCGACGGAAAATATTAGCTCCTAAGCCTCGTACTATAATTGCCAGTGACCTAGGGAACTTTTGTAGTTTACAAAAATACAATAATGGTGTTAAATATATTTTAATTTGTGTCGATGTTTATTCCCGCCTAATGCAGACTCAAACTTTAAAAACAAAAAATTTGAGTGATGTGTTAGTTGCTCTATAGAAGATATCTGAGGAAACGCCTCAGTTTCTCGGTGTAAGGCGGATAGTCACCGACCGAGGTAGAGAATTTTACAACAAGTCAGTTCAAAATTATTTTAATAAGAAAAATATTAAATTATATAGTGTATTTTTGGAAATGAAATCTAGCATAGTGGAGCGTGCCATCAAAACTTTAAAACATAAACTGTATCATTATATGACCCAAGCTAATTCATTAAAATACATCCACATCCTCCCAAAAGTCATGGACGTGTACAACCACACATTCCACAGGATACTAAAAAATACTCCTCATGCCATTCATAAGTTGCAAAATATTGAAGATATATGAAGACAGTTTAAGGTCATGTATTTAAACAATGACTCCCCCATAACTCTCATCAGTCCACAGCTGCACCTTAGGCAGCATGTGCGATTGGCAAAGCATAGGAATATATTTCACAAAGGCTTTTGGCTCCAAAATACAGAAGAAATATTTTTAGTGTCACATATTGACAGAACACATCCAATCCCAATATATAAAATCAAAGATTTAAACAACGAGCCGGTCAGTGACATGTTTTATGAGCAAGAATTGATCCCAACATCCCTTCCAGATTATTTTACTATAACGATATTACAGTCTAGGAAAACATCGAAAGGATACAGAGAATATTTCGTCAAGTAGAGAGGGTACCCAGATTCTAGTAATAGCTGGATTAAAGCTCAAGACATCGTCAAATTTAACAAAAAAATGACAGTTCATCAGGACTCTCGTAGAGAAACATCATCAATTGTTATTTTTATAAAACAATTTATCACCCAAGAAACATAATAAACTAATCAAGGCTTTAAAACGGCAGGAAATTGAATCAATTTGTGAAATTTTTGCCAATTTTCTGAAACGAAACATCCCGGTTCAACCGCAGATAATTAATGGCTTACAGAGGTATCAGAATGACATTCGTTCTGTAGCACGTAAGAAAACTGCATTGTACAAGAAGAAGAATATTCTAACCTCTAGGCGAGGTGGGGCTATATTAGCGGCTCTGCTACCTTTGGCTGTATCGTTAATTTTCTCCCTAATAAGGTAATTACGTAAATAAGTAACGAGAGAAAAAATGGTGAAAGAATATTGTCTGGTACCAGGAATTATAGCCGGAAAATATTTATTTATTAAAAACAAGAACACACCATCGCCTCTTAATGCGGTGGGTCTGCCCTCTCCTGTCAGTGATGATGGTGAAAGTAAGTCATTCTCTTTAAAAAACGAAAGCAGTTCAAGTAATAATGTTAGCGGTAGCTATAAGCACCCCACCTGTGACTCTGGCGATGGTGATGGTGGTGTAGCGAGTAGATTATCCCAATAATATACTCGCTCCAAATGCTTATATGCCCGGGCAACGCCTCACCATTGCCATATAGGCCAAATGTAAATTGGTCACTCCGGGGTCACTCCGGGGTCACCAATGTAACGGTTCTATTGTTACGTAGAGTATGGTGACAAATAAACACAGACACTAAGATACTATATATATATTTGGTCGAATATACAGAATGTACAGAAGTACACAGGTGATACGTTGGTGTGAGTTGAGCGCACTGAGCGTTGGTACAGTATCTCGCAAGTGTCTGCTCTAGACCACACTTGAAAGTAGACTCTGCTTAATGTTTGCTATCCTGCTGCTTATATGCCCGGGCAACGCCTCACCGTGTTGTCCGGGCAACGCCTCACCTCATTCATCTCCAAAGGTTGACAGGAATATTAACAAAGCATTTGGAGCGAGTATATTATTGGGATAATCTACTCGCTACAGTGGAGTGGGGGAAGTGGACACTCCCCCTCTTACCCGACAATAACGGCTTGTGGGCGGTGTTGCCACGGCAGCTCCTGTGATCGTTATAACTTCTCCAGACGGGCGGGACTGGTCAGACAACCATTAAATGTCATTGAGCCCGCCGCTGACGCCCGGGCGCTGCTCTTTAAAAAAAAAAAAACGTGGCCCGGCTGGTGCGACCATCGCCTTAAAAAAAAAAATAAAAAAAGGGAAACATTCCATTCTACCAGCCGAAATGCGGCTAATTGTAGCATGATGCTTCTCGTGCGGCTTCACCCCTTTCACCTGTCTCCTGGCCCCAGCCCACAGATCAGCTTGCTTGGCCATAGACAGATTTGACACAATTTCTTGCTCTTTGTGCTTGACAAGAAGAGACGATTCGTATGCTTCTAAGAACTGTTCACGAATCATCAGTTGATAGAACTCCATGCTCCCAGGAGCAGTCTCCATGAGTTCACAGTAACGATTTAGACTCGATTCTAACCGCTGTAACATTAACACATATGTCTCTTCTTTTTGCAATTGAGCCCTACGGAAATTCTCTAGCATCCGGTCTGCAGTAACGCCAAAACCGTTCAGCAGCGCTGTTGTCAATGCCTCGTAATCTCTGCGCTGGTGCGGACCCAGACTGTGGTAGATAGTTAGTGCTCTACCCTCTAACAATGCACTAAGAGCGAGTGCCCACTTTGACCTTTCCCACCCGCAATCAGCGGCATGACCTTCGAAACGCTTGATGTATGCATCCATCGAGTCGTCCCTCTCATCAAAGTTAGCTAGTTTAGGTAGTTTGACAGTCTTACCTTGTTCAACGTTAGTCACTGTTGAACGACCACTTGTCTGGTCATCCTGCCTTGCTTGCAACTGCATGCGAACTATGAGTTCAGTACTTTCTCGGTTCTGCTGATCTGTCCAGCGTTTGTTTTCTCTCTCTTGCTGATCAGTCCACAGTTTACTTTCTCTGTCCTGCTGATCAGTCCAGAGTTTCATAGCATGCTCTGCTACTTTATTCCCTTCGAATCCCAACTCCTTAACTTGGTTACGGTATTCCTCTAAGGTGAATAATTGCGAGCCTGTAATACCTACTCTTTGAGTTGGTTTCGTCCACAAGGACCTTTTGGGCAGAGATTTTTCCCCATAGAATCCCCCCAACGGAGTATTTAAAGGGCTAGATTCCCGCGTGACTCCGTTTTCTTCCGCAGCGCGCGTGATTCTGGTGACATCATTCTCGGTGACGTCACCCACAGGGGTCTCTACCACTGTGTTATCTCTCACCGGGATCTCGCCAACGGTAGCCTCATCCAGTGTGATGAGACTCGTGCACGCCACCTCAGTACTACCCTGCACGTGTGCTTATAGCATCACCTCTTCCACGGCCCTCATGTGCTGTTCCACTTGTTCATTACACTCTAACTCAGTAAGAGTGTCGTAGTCACCAGGTCTACGAGCGGTCAAGGCCAAGTGAAGATGCAGGTAGCGCTGTTTGTACTCTACACACTCAGGCATACTGGTGGTGTGTGTACCTAACAGGGTGTTAAACATTCTCTGAATACTGCTCGTCACTTTTGAATTTTCAGGGAAAATTTTAGTGCGAAATTTTACTGTACAACCTAGCTCATAGGTTCCAACTTAGCCAATCACATTGGGCGCCAGATGTGGGGGTTTTCTTTTGTGCTTTCACGACTGCAATGCGTACGTCGCCAATGTACATGTGGCAGACGCTTCACGAAACTGTCGGAATTAGCAGAATAAAAAATACGAGAGCAACCGTACAGGGCCTGGGAGCAAGGTCGAGTTAGAGTCCTTGAGGGTCTCTTCTCAGACTAGCCTCACCTGGTCCTGCTCCACGTTGATCGTTGGAATCTCCTCAATGATTTAACACTTTAAGGGATTCCTAGGGTCCTCATCACATTTATAGTTTGTGACTTATAGGCAACTCGGTGTTGAAGACACTTAGAGCTGAAGACTTGAGTAATGTTGGCAGTATTCAGAAGTGGTTCAATGGAAACACCGCATAAAGCTTAACAGTAGTTTATTTACTAACTTAACCACTAATACACAGGGTGCTTGATTTACTTTAGATTGGCGTCAGCAAAGCTATGATTATATTAGCGAGACTCTTGACGTCTGGCTAAACGACTCGTATCCACTCGTGGAGAAACACCTAACTTAACACAGTTGACAGCCAATCATTAACACGGCAAACTAACTGCCGGTATGCAAAGGGATCACAAGAGTTCCAACCGGATACTCGGTAATGATGATATGCAATAAATCAACAACTACACTGTCAATGGGACAGGTAATAACATGCACAATAATATTATCACACAATAACTAAATGTGTGGTGTATGTGAAGCTCACATTCACAGACTAGTGAAATGCAGTGATACCACACAGATAAACACGCATTCACCATCGATTCACCTATAACCTGTGACAGGTATGAGAAGGTGAGAACTGTGGTTGATACCTCAGATCAACACAGACACAATAAAACAATGACAAGATTTTGTACTTACAGATAGGGTACCTTTCCTTACTCACTCACTCACTCAGGCACATTTATACAAGCACTCATAGGTGGCCTGACAGCTGGTTTCGCTCGTAGACACGGAGGGTACTTGCAGTAGGGCGGGCTGTATGCTTAACAGACAGACACACGCACACACACTGGCACTGGCGATGAGTAAGGTGGTGACGTCACGTAGTAGTGAGGGCGGCGGCGGCGGGTGCCTCGAGGTACTGAGGTACTGGGGTACTGGGGTACACGCTCGGAACGAGTGGCGGCTGGCAGCGGCTGTGGTACCATGCAGGTACACTTGGGGTAAAGTCACACACAGGTTATTTAGGCGGCGGCACTGACTTAGTTCACTCTAAGTCCCTCACAACGATCTTTGTCACCAGGGGTTACCTGATACCAGTCTGTTTCGCTCTGGAGATTTGTCACTTTAGGCTTCTGAACTACACTCGTGATTCTGGGCGAGTGTGGTATATTTTTCAGATGCTGAGTTAACTTGATAGTGAGGAATAGATGGTGTTCAGTCAATTGGCCGGTAGACAGAACAGAACACATCCACTTTGCAAGAGATCCCTCACAAGAATGGTTTTGCAAGGGCTGCCGGGCATATCGTGGCACCCAGCACAAAAGAGTTGCAATTTGACCAATAGCATTGCAGCAAATGGGCGGGAACCAATCATATTAGCTCGTTCAATGAGCAGTAGGAGGAGTGACGTCATGAACACGTCACGACCACGTCATAGCTGTTATTCACCATCGCGCCGGTTGACCCCAGAGGTCAGACGGTCTGGCGTCTACCTTCTGCCTCTCACGCGGGCACCAGCACATGTACTCACTGACCCTTTGGTGGCAAGTATGCTTAATTCCCTGTATCTACTTCCTGCCTGGACATTCGGCGGCCTCCGTATTATAAAAGTGTTCTTAGTTAAGTGGGCATTCTGGAGATACCAACATGCCAGGTCACTATCCAGGGTTAACAGAAATAGGACCTTGTGCACAAGATCGCTGCACTGTGCACAGCAATGAGCCATTCCAGTCAACTGTGGGAGAATCTTCAGAGACACTCTTACAATGGAAGTCTTATAACTATGCCCGTATGAAACGTGTTGGTCTGACTAATGTCAACAGGGCCACAATACGTTATCGGTCTATCCCAGGGGTCATTGAAGTGAAGATAGCCCCTTACACCTCCGACGGTCAAGATATTGTCGAAGAACCAGTACTCTTCTTCCGCCCCACCATAGTGTCGCTAATTTCTGCATTCGTTGCAGGAGCACTCTTCGAGTCCAACCCTATAGCTCAGGAGCAAGTACAGTCTTCCGCCGACACCCACTACATCACCAATGTCACCCTGGATACTGCCAAGAACAGGCTTTTTTGGCTCAAAACTGCCTTAACAAAAGTGGGCAATCTAATGGTGAGAACCCCCACCATGTTTCGACTGGTGGTGCCCCATGGCTTAGGTTCTTCCCGTGATGGTATGGACAACTGGCACAAGAACATCGGACCCATGCTGATCTCACTTCATCACGAACTGAGCAAGCATAACAAGAAGCTTGTAATCCTCAAATGTCCCACTACTGTTACCCCATCAATGGTACCCCTCCCGATCGATGATCCCAGAGGAGAGGGTGATAGTAAAACTATCACCCTAGATGCTGTGGTGGGGGAGGGTGCCACCACCAGGAAAACTCTACTCGTTCTACACCACCAGCACCACCAGCTACCTCCAGGAAGAAGAGACATCTACAAGAGTACTCATCCAGCTCCACCTCCACCACCTCCCAACCTCCACCCACAACATCTACCGCACCCAAACGACGGATCGAAACCACCATCGACTTCGACCCCCACATAAATCATCGTATCGACACCATCCTCGATGAAGAGTCACAGGAAATATTCCTGTTATCCTCCCCACCAAAAAACAACTAAAGCTGTAACCATCCCCCAGAAAAGAAGAGGTGGCAGCACCACCACCAACAGTAACAGCAGCAGCGACGACAGCAGCAGCAGTACCACCATCTACAGCAGCTCCAGCGGTGGTGACAGTGGCAGCAGCAGCACCAACAACGGTGGCAGTGGCGTCAGCGGTACCAACAGCTCCAGCAGCGGTGGCAGCAGCAGCAGCAGCACCAACAGCAGCTGTTCTTTATATGTAATTTGTAGTGGGAATAATTCCCCTGTTGTAGTTCTTTAAAACAAACATTTCCTTTGCAGTTTAATAAAATAAAATATAAGTAATGTTGTTTTATTTCCCCATCATAAAGGGCCTCGTAGCCTGGTGGATAGCGCGCAGGACTCGTAATTCTGTGGCGCGGGTTCGATTCCCGCACGAGGCAGAAACAAATGGGCAAAGTTTCTTTCACCCTGAATGCCCCTGTTACCTAGCAGTAAATAGGTACCTGGGAGTTAGTCAGCTGTCACGGGCTGCTTCCTGGGGGTGGAGGCCTGGTCTAGGACCGGGCCGCGGGGACACGAAAGCCCCGAAATCATCTCAAGATAACCTCAAGATAACCTATCATACAAAAACACCTCTCCCATATATCCCCCAATCAGTACATAAGTGAACAATGGCCGAGGAACATTACATATTCCTTACTAGTCTCGACCAAGAAGATATATACAACAACACAAGTTCAGCATTTACAAACACCATCCCCACACTACATTTAAACCCTTCCATTAAACATGAAGTGGCTTTAGTCAACATACTCCAACCCAGACGAATTAACGCTATCATCAAGGATGAGGGGGAGTCTGGCATAGACGTCTATGCTACTTTTAAACGAGTAACTCTTTCTAAAAGCCCAGAACACCTTATTTATACCTTCCTCCCCAAAACCAACATATTATCCAGAAACATCACATTCATCACGGGTGAGCTTAGGCGGCAAATAATCACTGACATGAAACTAAGTTTCAGGAGTGATTTCAAAATATACTTCACAGAAAGAGAACCAATCCTCACCTATGACTAATCTTTAGAGCGGGTATTACTAGCTTCAACTCTTAACAATGAAGGGACTGGCTCGTCATATTCTCTCAGCCTTCAATTTAAACACAGAATAGCTAATGTACTTTGTTTTGACAGCAGTCGCAAATACACCATTTTCGGGCAAAAACAGATGACATTACAACAGCCTCCAAGGTCGTGGCCTCATTCTCCCCAGACAATGACGGAGGTTGTGACTATTTACTCATTTATAGTGACGTCATCGAGCCGGAACGATACGGGGGGCAGATTGTAAATATCTTAGATGCAATCAATTATCATGACTCATATTCTAGAGGGGCTCATCCCCTAGTGTACAACACATTAAATACTAACACATTGGAGAAAGTAAGTATTAAAATAACAGATCAGTTTGGGCGAATGGTTAGTTTTGAAGATGGGAGGTCGGTTACAGCAGTCTTGCATATCCGCTCTAAAGTATAGCAATATAATCTTTATAAATATAAATATATATAGAAGTGTTTACCCACGACTTTGGTTATTATAAGAAGAGGTGTCGGAATGTGTGTACCATACCACCCACCTTCTCAGAAGGAATTCGGAGAGATCTTCTCTCCTCTCTCTAGGAGACATGGGATGAGAGGGGGAGCGATGAATGACATACGCACATTCCAAGCACCTTATCTCAGATCTGGTGGTGTTTTTTTTTGGAACCTTGGCTGGCTTGGCTCGACGGGCCATACCATTTTTCATGAAAGCTTAACACCGAGTGCTATCAATTTTGGGAAAAATGTTCTTGGTGATTTAACCAGTGGTAAACGGGATGTAAAGAGTGCTCTAAGAACTCACGGTATTGATGCTCTTAAGACTGTGCGGAAGAAATTGGTAACAGGCAGAAAAATTAAAAGACTCTCTAGGAGCATAAAAAATAAAAATAAAAAATGTAAACAAGGTCTTTAGTATAAAAATGACGTATTTTCACTATAGTAAGCAGTCATACTTCACCTTTCGGAGATCATGGCGGAGGCTAGTGGAGCTGGGGTGAAAATACCACTAGAATATTATAACTCCAGTATTATTGACCAATTTCCTAGAAGTAACAGAATACGTAATGTGGAAAGTTTAATTGCCTCTACACAGCAAATAGACATTCTACCTGTCAACCTCCCTAATAATCAATGTTTGCGGGATAATTACTTAGAATTCCGCATCCCTGGAACCCAGGGCGCCTTCTTAGATCTAGCTAATATTGTTATAGATTTTAAGGTATCTTTAATGAAAGATGACGATACCACAAAATTGGAAGAGGATGACTATGTTGAATTTGTGAATGGGTTGTCAAATACCATGTTTAAAGGTGTTCAGGTGTTTTTAGGAGAGTAGGTAGTTGAAACAAATTCTAATTTTAATTATTGGTCGTTTATTAAATTAATTACCTCCCTGCCTCCATCAAAAATGTCTTCCTTTGGGAGAATTGGAGCCTTTCGTAGTGACTGGAGTGATGATGGTATAATCCCTAACGAATTTACTAATACATTTTTTACTGGAGCAACCGCCAAGGATAAAAAATTTATGTCTGATTTAAAAGGTCAAGGTTTGTCAATGTGTTTTCCCCTAGTATTGGACGTAACAAACCTAGACCAATACATATTAGATAATATAGATGTGCGTCTAAGATTGGAGCTCTCCCCACATGCTTGGGTGCTAAATACAAGCGTGGTTGATGGCTCTAACTATCGCTTGCATATGGATTATGCTAAGTTATGGGTAACACGAGTGTTCCCCTACCCAAGTGCCTACCTAGCCTTAAACAGCTCACTGTTAGCATCCCGTGACCCCATAAGCAATACTTTCAATAGAACCATTTCTAAAACATATGTCCTAGTGGGGAATCAAACTAGTCTCTTAATTGATCAGCCTTGAGCGCAAGTAATTCCGCACAAGATATATATGGTCATAGTACCAATGAATTATTATGCCGGCCTTCACCAAGGTAATGGATTATATTTTGAAAATGCAAAGCTGAAAAATATTGCTATGCATTTGAACAATAACGCAATTTACCAAATTGGCGGTGATTTCGACAACCCTTATTCCCGCCTTTATTACGAAACTTTGAAGACATTAGGGTTAGAGCGTGATTCACTACTAGGCTATGACACTTTTAATAAGGGGAGATCAATATTCGCCTTTGACTTAACCACCATTCAAACAAAAGATTCCCTACCTGTGGAGAAATCTGGCAACTTGCGTATGGAGCTTGAGTTTGGTGGTGGTGTTACATATAACAGACTGGTTTTACTGTTTGGGGAAACGACCGGGGTACTATCCATCGACGGGCAGAGAACTGTTCTATGTGACGTGCGAGCTTAAAAACATAATGAATTGTTATGATATAAATATTAATTTAAAAAATAATCTAGGGGATCGAGTGCTCTACCTAGGTTGTTATAATGCAAACGAGATAGAACATTTAAATATCTCATCAAGAAAACCTATCGTCTTCATAACTAATATTTTACCATCACACAGCAGATTAACTATGGGACATTGGGTAGCAATTTATGTTGATAAAGTTAAACATCGAATGTTTTTTTCGATAGTTATTCAATGTCGGCAGATACTTATGGGCATTATTTTCAGGGATTTATTAAAACTAACAAAATAACAGAGGTGTTTGGAATGTGCTACAGACTCCAGAGTGATTTTACTCTTGCCTGTGGGCTCTATTGCATCATGTTTGTTCATAGGATAAGCCACCTGGGGTTGCCTTCAACAGTACATTACTTACATAATTTATTTTCCAGCGTTACTTTAAAATTAAATGATAAACGAGCCCTCGCTTATACGATATTTTCCTATGAAACATCATTGTGTTAGGACATTTTGTAGAGGTGTAGGGGATGGTTCTTATAGGTGGTATAGAGAATATTTTTGTTAGCTAGGCAATCTACCTAACAAGGGGGGATTACCCCATATAAAAACCCCTCTCACCCCACAACCTCCCCAGAAGACCACCAACCTCATCCTACAAATGGAAGGTGTCTCTCCAAAAACACCCACAGGGAAGATTGAAGTCCTTGAAGGGCCTGGTTAGTATTACCCTCACTTTCTGGTAAAGATTTATTTTTATTTTTTTCCCACAATAAAAAGTTTGTACATCCTCTATTTTACCTCTTTATTTTTTTCAGTACAGTTCTTGGGACCCGTCCACATTTGTAGAGTAGTAATTCTACGTGGGGGGTCTGCCCTAAACAAGATGCTGTTATGTAGCCTAATTGATGATGCCTGCTGTAGAGGACACAAGGCCGCTCCTGCAGGGGGAGAGGTATGTACTAGCCGTTCTTAGAGGAAATAGAATATTTTTCAAATAAAAGATATAATCCTATAAAAAACCTTTAATCACTATAAATTATTTCCCTCATCTCTTTCCAGAACACTTCAGATGCGGGGAAGAAGGAAACTCAACCAAAAGACAACCACCCAACTCACCCCACACCCCCAAGAGAGGGGGGGAGGGGGTCAAGACCTCCCCCACTCACCACAGATGGGGAGACGTCAGAATTCTACTCAGATGAGGATGGGGAGGTGGAGGGGGGGGGTGAGGAATCCATAACTACAATTATTAACTATCATAATTAACATCATACATCATTTGTGATTTTTACCTAATAAAGCATTAATAAATTCTTTGATTTTTCTAACCCCTGGGGTGATTTATAATTTAATACTCCTTAAATACTCTTATATAAAACCCACACGACCCCACTGGGTGTAGAACTCTGTTACGGTAAAGTCAAGGTCATTAGGTGTGAGGAAGGGTACGGGCGACCACCCCTACTGAGAGGAATGTGGGGGCGTAACTGGCACTCACCTGTGTGTGTTTATTATACAAATAAATTAATTTTTTACTTAAATATACTGTCATACTTTACTGTATAAATGAACATGATCATAGCAGTACATAATAGATACCTATCTTCACTGTTTTTCGACTGCTACCACTCACACCTCGGATGACCTAATATGGAGTGGCTCTATGTGGCACTCTGCTTCTGATTTTCTTATCTGATTGCCATACATAGGTGGCTCTATCTGTCACCAAATTATCTACTTACACTATATACACCGGTTATATATAAGTATCTGCATGTTTTCTTCACCATAATGAACCATTAAGTTGATATTGTGAGTCAAAAAGCAACGAGGAGTGGACAGCCAGCCTCTCGCTATCACTCCCTCCCTCAAAAACTCCTCACTTGTCAACATCCTCCTCCCACCATACTTTTTTTGTTTTTATTCACTACATACAGACGTTATATATAATTATCTACATGTTTTGTTCACCATAACTGTTCATCTAATCTGGCATAGTGCACAAAGAGCATAGTGGCCACCCTTACACAGCATGGCAAGTCAGGAAGATGATGCCATCTCCCTCACCATAATGGCTTTCTCCCAACACTTCTTTTGCTGTTATTGCACTATATATGCCCGTTACAAATAAGTATCTACATTTGTGTTCACCATAGCGAACCACTAATCTTGTATGGTGACGGTAGACAGTAATAGGTGGCCACACACAATTGATGTTCCCTCCCTCCCTCAATGGTTCAAGGCCAGATACACTTACATTCCTCCTTCAAGTATACTGTTTGTGGTGTTATTACACTATATACACATGTTATGCGGGGCTAATGGCTGCTCTGTGAGGGTTCACAGCTAAGGTCAAGGAGTTCCTAAACTGGTGGAAGTTAGGTTAGGCCAGGCCCCCAGCGAAGATATTTCCCAGCAAATAATACTTGTCCTAATAGGTTTGTAGTCTGAAGGTGATTAACCTTACTCCACTCCAAACAGGGTAAAACGATACTACTAATATACCTTAAAACGTATTTATTAACCCCCCAATAACCCCCATATACAAAAATACAACAAATTACTTTACCAACTTATGTTAATCTTATGTTATATTATGTTATGTTATCTTATGCTAATCCCTTGAATCCACATAGGCAGGAGACAAGGATTACAACCAGCTACCTAGTGGTAAAGACTACTTTCCTGAAGGGACAGAACACACACTGGTATCATTGTAAATATTGGTACACGTGGTCGGTCACGTTACACCACCCCAGAGTTAATGTTTGGGCTCAAACACTGGCTTAAGAAGACAACACTAAATAACCTAGATCATGGTGGCACAATAAGACACGGATATACATACTTAGATTGGTAACACAGATTAAGGAGAGGAGGATTAGAAGAGGTAAGACAACAGCCCACAAGGGGTGCAACTGCTCAATCTCGAGACACAGCAGAGAAGAAGGAGAATCAGTCCTGGGGAACACTCTCACGGTCGCTGCCTGGACCATGCTCAACTGATCGTACAGTAACAATCATTACAAGTCTTCCCAGACATTCCTTTTCTTGATACTTTAACAATTCTAAGAATAGCTAACTTTGTGTCAAGTCACCTTGCCATCTGGGCTAGGCGTTTGACATGAAATTTAACTCCATCAAAAAAATATGAACGCTCTCACCTTACATTGCACCAGCCATATACATGGATCCATCCACCGCTCAAACATATATTATTTCTTTCACAACCTTCTGTATCTCATCCGGAAGATCAGCTACTCTCACTACACAAAAAGTCTCCTCTACTGTGATTTATCTTCCCAGGAATCACTACATGGACCAGCCATCAGTGAGTCCTCAATTTAAGTAGATCGTCTTGCAGTTTCTTTAAATGAGAAACTACATCACTTAATGATGAATCGAGTCCACCATGTACCATTGCTACATCAACTCTGGATGCACCACGTTCATCATACATGAACCTGTAATTTAATTACCACAAAATAATAATACTATATCCTCCCATCGAAACACAAAAAGCATTCATTAAATAATATTTTCCTCACAATTTCACATTCCACACACCGGCCTCTACTGTGGGGGTACTCCCCCTACTTGGACTAATCCACATTGAAAATCTCCGTCCTCCAGGGGGCTCTCCCTCTCAGTCAACCCTTGACCCCGGCATAGTGAGCATAGGCACTCTCGCCTTCATGATATCAATTCACCTTAAATTCATTATATCATTTCATCATCTCCACAATCTTTCTAATCTACATTCATAAACACGATTGTTGGGCACACGATCTCACTGCAACAAGCAACAGATAGCTATTTACTAAGCTGTTAGTGCAAAATATATAGATAACTACGCTCGTCACATAACGTCCAAATATGGCGCTCCACTAAGTCACCCACATAATTCTTGTGACTGCCTCTAATCGGCTTCTTTCAATCTTGACTTGTGTGAGAGAGGTCATGGCACAAGTGCCAACCAGGTGCACCTGCCCAACAAATCCTTTTGTAGGATTCACCACTGTGGTTCCTCAGGGCACAACCACTCAACTGGCTTCAGGTCACTCCTACTCGTTCCGACTAAGAGAGATATTTAAGAGATACGTCACTACATCGCCCTCCCACAGCTTCCTCACACTTCACTCACGAAGAGCCTCACAAATTCTTCTCCCCAAGTCACAAATATATTTCTTCTGAAGCGGCGACGTGCGTCCTTCTTTTTCAACTTTCTCATGACAAGTGACGACCTTTGCACATGACCTGCTCCCGCGATGACCTCCTCTTTGCGCACGGCACGACGCATACAGTCAACATCTCACCTCCAAGTTTTATCAAAGCTGCTCATCCGTGACTTATCTCCTCCTTGGTCACATCTAATGACGGTTGTTTGAACTATTTAATTTCCCTGGCTCCTCACTATTGCCAGAGAGAGAATAACTCTCAGTGTGGGGACAGACCTACATCATGAGGCTATATAGGGGTTCATAAAGCATTGATCACAGTCATCATCAATCCTGGGCTTTAACTGGTAAATCAATAATAACAAGTAATCACTCTCGCCTCCATTAACTGTGTGCCATATACCGATACAACGAACTCTTCATACAAACAGATTGACGTCAAACGATCCCTGTGGATTAACACTCATTACAATCGATAACCTTCCTACCTGTCGATCTATCCTCTACCATGCCAACTGTAGAACCGACAATCTACGGGTCCTCAAATGGATCTAGACACCCTGACAGCTACCATAAACGAACCAGCAAGTTTACCATAATAAAATAATATCTCTCCGGCCCCAGCTGGCTCTTCCTGTACACAGCAGAGGGTACTGCACCCACCGAACAAGTCCACACCTAAGATCTTCTGCAGCCCACTCGCTGACAGTTAAAAGATCAACCACCGTCCAGTGAGCATGTGTTGCTCATGTCTCCATTATGCTATTTCATCTTAATTCTCCAATATTACCACACAATCAATATATGTATGACTAATTTATATACCTAAGTATCAATATAAGATCACTGGCCACTAATCCCCTCTGCACATGGAAAACTACATCAATCAATGGGGCTTACCTCAAAATCACTGAAGTGACGACGCTTGAATTCACAATATAAAAATACCGCCTGGGATTTAACTCATCGATGTCACTCACAAATTCTTCATTTAACCGTCATTAGATTTCTCTATATTCCAACTTAAGTGTGGGGGGTCAATAAACAGGCACCACTTAGCTCACCTGTCAACATGTCCTCACCTATGACAACTAGACCTCTAGAGGAGGTCTAGTTGTCTATCCAGGTCCACCAAGGTATGATCTAGGTCTATCCAACGGACCACCAAGGTATGATCACCCTCTTCTGGCTTCAGACCGCCCTTCAGGTTCCACAAGTCGAGATAAACGCCACACTCGCCCTCTTCTTGCTTCCAGCACTTGCCTCAGTCGCAGTCCACGGCAATTTCTTCAAAAAGAAATAAATGTACAATCTTCAAGGTGGCGGCGAATTCCAAGCGTCCTCCTTGACCCCGCACTGACAAGTGCTGTCGCAAACACTTTGCACACGTCGCAAACACTTTGCACACGACACGACACTCCCTTGCTTCTTTCTGCAGGGGACAGTGTTGGTGAGGAAGCTGGCAGGAGACAGTTTTGGTGAGGAAGCTGGCAGAGGACAGTGTTGGTACGGAAGGTGGCAGGGGACAGTGTTGGTGAGGAAGCTAGCAGGGGGACAGTGTTGGTGAGGAAGCTGGCAGGGGGACAGTGTTGGCAAGGAAGCTGGCAGGGGTCAGTGTTGTTGAGGAAGCTGGCAGGAGACAGTGTTGGTGAGGAAGCTGGCAGGGGACAGTGTTGGTGAGACAGCTAGCAGGGGACAGTGTTGGTGAGGAAGCTGGCAGGGGACAGTGTTGGTGAGTGTTACGTCCCTTGACCTCTGGGTATGGTTCCTCTGTTGCAGTCGTTAGAAAATATAGGATATTACGGCCTTGCCTACTTAAGTGTCTAGGGGAATAAATGAAGCCAGTGCTTATTTAACAAAGCAATATACTTAAAGTAAGGGGTAACAAGAACATACAAATATATAAATGGAAAATACAGGCAGCCAGAAATATTAATGCATCAGAATACAACACAATATCCTTATACAAACACTGAACAATATATTACAACTTAAATGGATAGATGGGTAATGCACATAATGGTCTAGCCAGGAAATCAACTAATGTTACTGAACAATAACAGGGACACAGACTTAACTCCACAACATGTCCACACTAGCCAGTTCCACCCACGCGACTGCGTTGCTTGAGCATGCACGGCGTGGCGTTTACAAGTTACCAACTAAAAAACCCACATTAACCTCTAGATACTCTGCTATTAGAAAGTAATACTAAAGAACATAATTATAACTAACTTATATGTATATAACACTGCTAATGGGTAAATAAGAAATTAAGTACAATCAATAAGCAGAAATAATTACAAGGGTGAATCAGTGACGCTAGCTGGTTACAATGCCCTCATTACTGGAACATCCCAAATATGGTCATCTCCCCATGAGACGCCAGTCTCCTCCCACAGGAATGAACATGCAATAGCCTTAACAAATATTAAAAACAGGCACACTACAGCATACTACATTTAAATCAAACATATATATACTCGAACATAACTGGATACAATGTTTATTTAAATAACTGAGGGAAGAAAATAATTGACATACATATTTATCATGATGAATGTTAGAATCAAATATATGGATTCGTATCATCCCTCCCGGTCCTTAAAGAAAAATCAAATTAACTGAAGGTTAATTTCATTTTTTGACTACATAAGGGTATAGCATAAAGTACTCCAACAACACAAAATCAATGTATAAAACAATCAATTAAACGAAACATATGAAATAACCAAAAGTTAATGTTACGGCCCTCTCGGGTCGCAACCGGGTTCTTTCTCTGACGTTAGTAGAGTAAGGGTATCCGGCCCCAAGCTAGTAGTGGCTTTCAAGGGATGTGATCCGTAACGCAAGTAAAATAAAAGGGGAAGGGAAATAAAGGCAAAAACTTAATAATGTAATTATCACCATCACCATAAATACTAAATGGTTTGGGGTTCTATAAAGAGAAACACAAACCAAATTAGTACGGGGACACAACTCCAAATGGACTCACATACACTATAAACGGGAGTGATGAGGCTGTCTTGTCCACAGAACTGTCCCAACGGGAAACTCTGGCACAGATGAAACTTGCAGATGGAAGACGATGATCTGCCTGATGTAATCTTCCACACCTCCACCGAGATGTTAATCCGGAGCATAATCTCACCTCTCTCGAGTAAGGATCGGTGTAGACACGATCTGTGGCGACTCGACACCTCCCTGTGTCGTGGCACCGTTGATGGCTGGTTACAAACGGCATTTCTGGTACCGTTTCAGCAGTCCTTCAGGGAGACGGGAACCTGGAATACAGGGGTCTGATCATTTAGAGTGACAGCGACAGTGGGCAAGTCAGTACCTGCTGCACACTCGCCTACTAGGCCCACACCTAGTTCGAACGGATCTGCTTGTACACCGCAGATGGAGTCCGCTCTGCCACCGTCAGGTCGACCAACGTTCCGTATAACGCTGCATTTAGGCTCAGCCATCACGCGGGGGGTGTCAACCTGTCGGAAACAGTCACTCACATTATCATATCTCGTACCTCCTGTATCTACCATCACCTTCCAGGTCCTTTCTTCGACTGCAACTCTCGTAGTGCAAATCTCCAATCCCTGGGACCTCTTCGCGATGTTCATGGGAGCCATCATCTGTCGGGTCGTCCACTGGTCCTTACTGAGAACACATATGAGAACAAAACAAAACACCGCTAAGAAATATTTGGCTAACTTAGGGATAAGCTTCCTGAGCCTGTCATGTCCATAGCCGGCAATATCCACTAGCCTGGTTTGGACCAAAGAGGGCACTAGACCTTTCGAACATACCTCACATACCTCTGACGTCTGGGGAATCTCTGGCCGGTTCAATGAACGCTGTACCTTGCCATACCGCAAGTACACATCCGCCTTCGCTCCAGACTCTTTGGTATCCGTGGATACTTGCACACGAGACCTCTCTTCATGCTCAGTTGCCTCTGCCATCGTAACCTCATGTTCCTTATTGGGAGAAGAATCAGGAGACTCTGCTAGGATGTTGTCAATCTGTAGGTGAGAGGAAGGATTAAACATTTTTAATTCCGCGTCTGTCTGTACCTGGACATTACCACTGCCTGCTGTTACCTCAGACCTTGCTGTTCCGGCTGACTCGTCCGCGACCTTGGGAAGATTGTTGCTCCAATCTGTCACCAAGTCGTTGGCTAGTATCACGTCAATCCCCGCTATAGGCAGGGTATCGACTACTGCCAACGTACATGTGCCGCTGAAGTAAGGCGAGTCAAGTTGTACCGGCACTAAGGGGGCGACTTACTGCGTCCTAGGAAACCCAACCAGGACAACCTTTTGTCTCCCATCCACACTCATTCCCTCGGGTAACGAGTTTTTCACGATCAGGGACTGGGCTGCTCCACTATCTCTGAGCACTACAACTGACCTACCAGTATGATCACTCGATACATACCCGCCTGAAGTGTGAGGGGCGAACAAACTTGGTCCTTCCTGCGTAGTCATAGACTGGCTTCCTGCTGGTGGTGTTACACAGCTCATCAACATCACCTCCCTACGTGGGCCGCTACCTCTTCTGCCTCGGCACATAGCAGCTACATGCCCTTTCTGCCCACAAGTCCAGCACACCATATTCCTCCTCGGACTCCGGTGTTTCGGACTGTTAGGACTAGTCCTTCGAGGGCTACTTGGGGGCGTCTTCTCAGCGCTTCGTGGGACGGGTCTCTCCTCTTCCTGATGAGGTTTGTCAAACCGACGGGGGTAATTCCTCGGGACATACTTAGCAGAAGGCCTATGCGTTAGGATGTACTCTTCAGCCATGGTGGCTGCCGCACTCAAGGTCTCCACCTGCTGCTCTTCTAAGTATGTCTTCAGGTCTCCAGACAAACAATCCTTGAAGTCCTCTAACAGTACGAGCTGCTCGAGGTCTTCTTTGGTCTCCACCTTCCGAGATGCACACCATTCCTGGAAAAGTCGCTCCTTGATGGTCGCGAATTCGTTGAAAGTGTGCTCTGAGGTCTTCTTCAGGTTTCTAAACTTTTGCCTGTACGCCTCAGGTACCAATTGGTACGCCATGAGCACAACCTTCTTCACCTTGTCATAGTCGCCAGAGTCATCAAGGGACAACGTGGAGTAGGCGACTTGGGCCTTCCCAGTCAAGACGGACTGTATCATGATGGCCCAATTCTCCTTTGGCCACTCCAAATAGGCTGCGACTTTCTCGAAGGCTGCGAAGAACTTCGAAACTTCCTTCTCGTTGAACTTCGGGACCATTTTGATGTTCCTTACCGGATCGAAACTACTGGTGTCCGTTGTTTGTCTCCCACCGCCTAATCGCAAAACTTCTAGCTCATGTTGTCTCTCTTTTTCTTTTTCTTCTCTCTCGTTCTTCTCTTTCTCGTTTCTCTTCTCTTTCTCGCTCTTCTCTTTCTCGTTTCTCTGCTCTTTCTCGTTTCTCTGCTCTTTCTCGCTCTTCTCTTCTTTCTTCTCGTTCTAATTCTAAACGCCTCATCTCTAATTCTTTTCCTAATCTCTCTCTTTCCATTTCTAATTTCTTATCTTCTCTCTCTCTTGCTTTCTCTTCTCTCTCTTTAGCGATTTCTAGCATTGTCCATTCTATTTCACGGTGGATCTCTAGTTCACGCATTTTCACAGTAAGTAAACTTATATTTAGTTCACTCTCATCACTTTCGACATCACTACCCTTACCTTCCTTTTCAGTGGAAGCTATCTCCTCACCTTCTTTTGTATTTTGTGCCTCACTTTCTTGTTTCTCCTCGGCCTTCAAATGCCTATGAACCTTGGACAAGATCTCCACACGGGAATCACTGGCACGTATTTTGATCTCCAGGTAGGCACTCACCAGTACGAGTTCCTGTTTGCCCAGATATTTTAATCTGGCAAGAGAGTCCTCCCTGTTCAGAAAGGCCTGAACATCGTCCAGATCGTCGATGGTCGATTTTTCTGCCATTGTCACTAATGGAGCACTAGCACTTAACACACCGCTTCACTTTAGCACTTAACGCACCGAGCACTGTTCTACATCAATATTGCACTTTACCGCACCAAACACTGCACTTGCCAATATTGCACGTAATTACTCCGGGCACCGCACTACACAATATTGCACTTAATCACAGCGAGCACATTGCTCTTCAATATTGCACTGAATCACACTGAGCACCGCAATACACAATATTGCACTTAATCACAGCGAGCACTTCGCTCTACAATATTGCACTGAATCACACCGAGCACCGCACTACGAAATATTGCACTTAATCACAGCGAGCACCGCACAGGACGTATAACGTCCTAATCGTCACACACAGGGGGAATTATTTACAGGGATTACGCTACTTCACCACCCCTGCCAAACATACTTGACAAGGGGTCGGATCCCACTGGGGATGCCAATTATGTTACGGCCCTCTCGGGTCGCAACCGGGTTCTTTCTCTGATGTTAGTAGAGTAAGGGTATCCGGCCCCAAGCTAGTAGTGGCTTTCAAGGGATGTGATCCGTAACGCAAGTAAAATAAAAGGGGAAGGGAAATAAAGGCAAAAACTTAATAATGTAATTATCACCATCACCATAAATACTATATAAAAGATTACACGGGGGGGGGGGGGGGGGGGGTATAAACACTAGAATGTACAACGTTGTCTTCTTCTGAAGACTCTGAACGTTCACGGTGCTCATGATGCTAAGCTCTTGGTGCTCTTGTGGCCTCACTATGAATCCTTCGATCCTCTTGAGTCTACCCTGGCCACAGGCCAGCCAAATCACAGTTCCACTGGGGGCATCGTCGTGGAGGCCATCAACCACAAGTCCAGCTGGTAGCTGGCAGGTTCCAATCAGCGACGATGGTTAGGCCACTCCACGATCGATACTAAGGTCGCGAACCCTAGTCAGGAGTCTCGTGTGATCCCACAGACCACTCTCCTTGCCACAACACCCCAGTGGTTAAGCGTCTCCACCAGTCAGTCCCGGGTATGACAATCCCTCAACTGCCACTTCACAGGCAGGCTAACACCACAGTGTTCATCTGGGGGGCGACTCACAGCTGCTGCAGCAAACACTTAGAGACAAGACGACTGCCTTGGGTAGACTGATCCACTGTCCGATTCAGCAGTCCCAGGTCGACTCTGTAATCAGACACGTCATCAGTAACAGGGACACACTAGGACACGTCACTTACCGGCTCAGACCCAAACGCCCACCTATCCACTCCATAGATGGCGTTGCAGTCTGAGCGCCACCTCACCAGAGGTCAGCAGCGGCTGTGTTATGAGCTGATCAGGACGGGAAACTAGCCCTTGTGGCTGGTACTTCCTGTCCTCACTCGATGGCGCCGTCCATTTGGAGGGGGTTTCGGGAGCTGACCCACAGATGGCGTGGTCGTCACTGCTCCGTGCTCGGACGTTGGGCTCGGGTCCGTAACAGTTAAAGGCATCCTCATGTATAGAGCAATTCACATTAGGGCACTGCAATGGGGAATCCCCTGGATAAGGCATCAGCAATTACATTTTGCCTTCCAAGGATATGTATAATTACTATGTTGAATTCTTGTAAAATCAAAGACCACCTAAGAATTCTTTGGTTCTTACATTTCATGGAGTTAATGAATGCCAGGCGATTATGATCTGTGTATATGACAACTTGATTACCTGACATGTATGTTTCAAACTATATAACCACCAAAATGAAACAAAGGGCTTCCTTCTCTACCACAGAATAATTAGTGTGTGCCTTATCAATTTTACGAGAAAAGTAGTATACAGGGTGCTCTAAATCATCTGGTCCTACCTGGAAAAGAACCGCACCTGCTCCTAGATCCGAAGCGTCTATGTGAATGATATATGGTTTATCAAATTGTGGACTGGCTAATACAGGTGACGTTGAGAGAACTCCTTTCAACTTCTGAAGAGTTCTGACACTCCTGTGTCCACTTGAATTCTACCTGCTTTCTAAGAAGATTAGTTATAGGTGCAGCCACAATGGAAAAATTCTTACAATATCTTCTATAACATGCACACATCCCAGTAAACCTCTGCACAGATTTCTTGTTCGTTAGTACTGGGTAATCCACGATTGCCTGGATCTTGTCTTGCAACGGGACTATCTTACCTTGTCCAACCTTATGTCTCAAGTAAATTATTGTTCCCTTAGCCCAGCTACATTTATTTACATTTACAGTTATGTTAGCATGTCGTAACACTGCAAACAATTGTTTCAAACTAGAAATATGGTCTTCCCAACACTTATTTTATATCACAATATCATCTAAGTATGCTCTACAATCTGGCACATCTTTTAGCAAAGAATTCATCAACTTTTGATACGTTGCTGGGGCATTTCTCAATCCAAATGGCATCACATTAAATTCAAATACTCCATCAAGGGTGATAAAAGCTGTCACTTCTCTAGCAAAGTTAGTAAGTGGGATCTGGTGATACCCCTTAGATAAGTCTAGTTTTGATACATATTTAGCATGACCAATCTGATCAATGCAGTCTTCTAACAAAGGTAGTGGGTATACATCAACTACAGTTACCTTGTTTAACTTCCTATAGTCCACTACTAACCGCCATTTTCCATCTGGTTCTGGTACCACTAAACACAGTGAACTCCAAGTGCTCTGACTGGGTCGAATGAAACCATGGTGAAGAAGATAATCAACTTCCTCCTGGATGATACGTCGTTTCTCGGGGTCACTCGATAAGGGTGTAGCCGAACTGGAGTTACCTCTGTCAGTTGAACATCATGAGTAATGACAGCTATCTGAGTGGGGACCTCCCCAAACAAGTTGGAGAACGTCTTCAAAAGGTCCTGGAACTCTGCTCTCTGCTCATCCTGCAAATGACAACAATTCTTCCACGGAACTGGAATTAGATGAAAGAGTATTACCATCTTCCCCTACAACACTTGTCTCTTCAGGGTTTACCTCCTCATGAACACAGCAAGCCACAATACTGGGCCCACAATAAGCCTTCAAACAATTCACATGCACAGTCATGGACTGACGGGTATGTTTGGGGTTACAGATTTTATAGGTAAGTTCACCGAGACATTTTACCACTCGATAAGGTCCTCCAAATTTGTGTGACATAGAAGTTCTCATACGAGGCTTCAAGACCATTACTAAATCTCCTGATTCAAAAACTCTGAGTTTGGCCTTGAACCGCTTATCATGCCGTTCCTTTATTACCTGTTGTGCCTCGCCCAGATGTTGTAACGCCAACTCCTTCGTTCGAGACAGCTTGCTCTTCACATCCTTCAGGTATCTTTCACTCTGCCTAGCTGTTACATCTCCCAACATTTTCTCTTGCAACATTTTCAAGGGTCCTCTCACCTGATGTCCAAACACAAGATCAAATGGGGAGCAGCCTAGGGCAGTGTGCAATTTGTCCCTGGCAGCAAATAGTACAAATGGTAAATTGTCATCCCAATGTCTGGGTGAATCTTCCCCGGTTGTTTTTAACATCTGTTTGAGGGTTTGGTGAAACCGCTCGATCCCCCCTTGACTCTGAGGTTGGTAAGGACTAGAGAAGTTATGTTGTATTCCAAAAGAACTACAAAAAGTTTTAAAAGTTTTGTAACGAAATTGCTGCCATTATCAATTTAAATGATACGGGGCATACCAAATAGTGTGAAAAACCGTTCCAAGTGCTTTATGAGTGTAGAAGCCCTAATGTTACACAAGGCATATGCTTCAGGGAACCTGGTGGTCATACATAGGATAGTAAACATAAACATATTTCCTGATTTAGTTTGGGGTAAGGGACCGACACAATCCAACACCACATGTGTAAAAGGCTCCTCTGGCACTACAATAGGGTGTAAGGGTACTCGTGGAACAGTCTGGTTAGGTTTACCAACAGCTTGGCATACAACACAATTGTGACAATATCTGACCACATCCTTTTTGTGTTTTGGCCAATAGAAAACTTACATATTTTATGATACACATTGAAGATCACTTGGTGACCTCCCTTAAGGTCATCATGGGCAGCTTGCAATACCTGCTCCCTATACTCCTTGGGTACAACAAGCTGGATCCTAGACTCACAATCATCTGATAAGGGAGCTCCTGGTGGTCTCCATCGTCTCATCAAACATCGATCATTGAAGTAGCAACCCGTGCTCTCATCCAAGGTATCAATAGTGTCAGCTGCTTCTGTATGACATTCAGCTAGACTGGGATCAGTATTCTGCAACTCACTCAAGGTCTGGGACTCAACAGCTGGAGCGAGCGGGCAAGGAACTGGTACCTGGGCCACCTCTTCCAGACCATCCTCTGGGTCAGAATAAATTAGGGCTTTGGCACCAGCCTCACTCTCGACATCCGCGTGAGCTAAGAATGTATCCTCAAGGTCCATCTCCACCTCCCTGTCACAAGGGGTCCTGGCCTCGACAGCATCCACTTTGGGAGTCACAGGATTTACCTCACCCTGCTTACCCATGGATCTGGTCACAACACAGGCTGGATAGATGACACCATCATCTGCATCCGGTTGAGCCAGCACAAAACTAAGGTTAGTAAACATGAGAGGACACTCTGTCCCACTAACTTGACACTTGTCAAAACCATTTCCCACAATAACATCAACCCCAGGGATGGCAAGTGCTCACTAACTGCTACAGTGCACCAACCTGGTGTAATAGTTGACTTCAGATAAATTTTAACTAATGGTACACGCTGGACATGACCTCTAATACCTTGCAATAATACTACTTCACGAGTGTCTTCTGTGCTAACATCAGCAAGAGCACGGTGAGAGATTAGAGATTGGGAAGCACGAGTGTCCCTCAATAACTGCACTGTCTTCCAGCTTCCACTTGTACAAAGTAAGGTACCCGAATATAGGTACGGTTTAAAGTTAGTCATCTAATTGGGCATGACTGGAACAACATTAGAATTAATTGTTTGCAACCCCGGTCTCATAATTAGACCGGTAGGTCCCAACTCAGGGTGCAAGGAATAACAGGAATTAACCACATGACCTTTTCTCCAGCAATGTGCCAGTGGTCAAAACAACCGAACCAACTGCAGGTTTAGACACTACTTTATTTGAAGGTGACATCCCTGTCTGCTGTTTTTCAATCTTTGGCTTTACAGGAGAAGAGTTCAGGGGAGTAGGTGAGTTAACTGGTCTGGTCTGGAAAACATGACATTTAGGAACATGATAATTACTCTTAGAATTATAAGTATTAGATTGGGCTCGAAAAGGCACCTTAGTGAATAATTCATGTTCGTCTGCTAGCTTGGCTAATTTCATAATGCCATTGGTCTGTTTATGTTCAGTTATAAACAAGGCTAATTTCTTTGATAGACCACCTAAAATCTCCTCTCTCACTATGAGGTTTCTGAAAGTTTCAAAATCTGAAATGGAAAGTGCTTTTACCCATCGATCGAAATGATTAAGTTTAACTCTTGCAAAATCAGAAATGGTCTGATCATGTGCTCTCTTTATACTTCTAAATTTCTGTCTATGGGCCACTGGGATCTGCTGGTATGCATTTAAGATGCTCTGTTGGACAAATTTAAAATTAAAAGAATTAGTGGCAGGAAGAGATGCAAAAATTTCCTGGGCTTTCCCCTTAAATTGTTATTGCATAATGGCAACCCATTGATCCACAGGCCAATTTATACTGACTGCTAGCTTCTGGAAAGGCAAAAAAAATATTTCTGGGTCAACCTTATTAAATTGAGGCAAATCTACATTTTTCCTAAACTTTAAAGAACTATCAGTACTATCTGTATGATTACTAGTGTCACCATGCCCTGCAGCAATTCTCTGTTCCTCTACTCTGTTATTATTTATTGGTATATTCTGTTGAATTTCTAACAGCTTAGTTTGCTGCTCTGCTTGTAGCCTCTTAACTTCCTCTAGTTGCAACTGAGCTTCAAATCTTCTGCTCTGTGCTTCTAGTTATGCTTGTTTTTTGTTGGTTTTGAGCTTCAATCTCAAGTTGTCTTTGCTGGTTCTGAGCCTCAAGCATCTGTTGCCGAGTCTCCAACTCCAGCTGTTTTTGGCAATTCTGCATCTCCAACCTCTGTTTCTCTGCTTCTAACTTAGCCGACTCTAGCTTAGATTCCATCTCTTAACTTTAGAATTGCCACCTGGTCACTTGACTCTTCTTCTAACTCCTCTAGCCAAGTTTCTCCTCGTCAAGTTTCTCCTCCTCCACCAAGTGTGTGGCAATGACTCTTACTAGCTGAGCCTTTAACATTCTCCTTGAAACTGTCAGCTTTAATTTATCAGCCATGTACAACAACCCAGACTTCTTCAAGTCTTTAGTTTCACCAAAATTTGGATGCCCCACCAACACAGCAACTTGTTCCTCCATCGTCAGCTTAATTAACACAACTAGCAATTACAACAACTCTCAAGGTTTGCTTGGCCCCTGGAACAAACTGTACACTTACCACAATCGTGAAGTGTTGAGAAAACTTCCACAAGCAGCTCAGAATGAAACAGAGAAATAGTACACATGCTTAGTTACGGTATCACTAGTTAACCACACAGTTCCTAGGAAGGCATTAACAATTAATATCATGCACCATTATTTTGTACTTTACATTATGGGAATTAATGCTCCAGGACATAGGCCCTCATTTTGTTACGTCCCTTGACTAATGGGTATGGTTCCTCTATTGCAGGGGTTACAAAATATAGGATAATACGGCCTAGTCTACTTAATTGTCTAGAGGAATAAATGAATCCACTGCTTATTTAACAAAGCATAATACTTAAAGTAAGGATAACAATAACATACAATTATATAAATGGAAAATACAGGCAGCCAGAAATATTAATGCATCAGAATACAACACAATATCCTTACACAAACACTGAACAATATATTACAGCTTAAATGGATAGATGGGTAATGCACATAATGGTCTAACCAGGAAATCAACTAATGTTACTGAACAATAACAGGGACACAGACCACCCACCGACTGCGTTGCTAGAGCATGCACGGCGTGGCGTCTACAAGTTACCAACTAAAAAACCCACATTAACCTCTAGAAACTCTACTATTAAAGAGTAATACTAAAAAACATAATTATAACTAACTTATATGTATATAACATTGTTAATGTGTAAATAAGAAATTAAGTACAATAAATAAGCAGAAATAATTACAAGGGTGAATCAGTGACGCTAGCTGGATACACTGCCCGCATTACTGGAACATCCCAAATATGGTCATCCCCCCATGAGACGCCACTGTCTCCTCCCACAGGAATGAACATGCAATAGCCTTAACAAATATTCAATACAGGCACACTACAGCATGCTGCACTTAAATCAAACATATATATACTCGAACATAACTGGATACAATGTTTATTTAAATAACTGAGGGAAGAAAAAAATTGACATACATATTTATCATGATGAATGTTAGGATCAAATATTTGGATTCGTAACAGCGAGGAAGCTAGCAGGGGGACAGTGTTCGTAAGGAAACTGGCAGGGGACAGTGTTGGTAAGGAAACTAGCAGGGGACAGTGTTGGCAAGGAAGCTGGCAGGGGACAGTGTTGGTGAGGAAACTAGCAGGGGACAGTGTTGGCAAGGATGCTGGCAGGGGACAGTGTTGGTGAGGAATCTTGCAGATTGTTCAACACTGCAGAAGCGATACAAGCTTCTGCAGTGTTGGTGATGAAGCTAGCAGGGGACATTGTTAATGAGGAAGCTGGCAGGGGACAGTGTTGGTGAGGCAGCTAGCAGGGGACAGTGTTGGTGAGGAAGCTGACAGGGGACAGTGTTGGTGTGGCAGCTAGCAGGGGACAGTGTTGTTGAGGAAGCTGGCAGGGGACAGTGTTGGTGAGGAAGCTGGCAGGGGACAGTGTTGGTGAGGCAGCTAGCAGGGGACAGTGTTGGTGAGGCAGCTAGCAGGGGACAGTGTTGGTGAGGAAGCTGGCAGGAGACAGTGTTGATGAGGAAGCTGGCAGGGGACAGTGTTGGTGAGGCAGCTAGCAGGGGACAGAGTTGATGAGGAAGCTGGCAGGGGACAGTGTTGGTGAGGCAGCTAGCAGGGGACAGTGTTGGTGAGGCAGCTAGCAGGGAACAGTGTTGGTGCGGCAGCTAGCAGGGGACAGTGTTGGTGAGGAAGCCTGCAAGGGACAGTGTTGGTAAGGAAGATGGATGAGAACAGTATTGAAAATGAAATTAAAATTAGTGTATGGAGGTATAAATACGCACAGAGGGCTGAGGTAGCTCGAGCTATTCTTACCCCGTTGAGGACAGTGTTGGTCAGTGTTATGACCAGGGGGGTCTGATTGTAAAGAAACAAGGATTTGAGAGACTAAAGCAAAGAGAATACCTGAGGAAAGAAAATAATTGACAAACATATTTATCACGATATAGGTCGTTAGGCGCCTTCTGGGTTGTTGCGTCACTGCCGGGGACACGATTACCTGTGAATACGTGAATTACTGGCTATGTTTTAGACTTTGTACTTATTAATTACTTATATATTTTGTCGGGCAACCTGTCCTCTTAAAAAGAACGTCGCTTGTGGCCGTTTGCCCGTATGGTCGAATATGGACGTAATTTGAAAATGAAAAAAAAAATGAAAATAAATTTGGGATTTTTTTTTAACAACAGTAAGTTAAGGGTCCTCAGATAGGTTAGGTAGGCAAGAAATTCTCATAAAGTTTCAAAACGGTGTGAAAAACGTTAATGGAAAGTTTCCTCTTCCAAGCTTGCTGAGTAAGCCGGACGACTCCAACAGAAAACGGGACAGTACGTCACTTTTGTGAGTCGATTTCATTTCCAAATACGTCCAAATTTGGCCATAGCGCGCATACGAGCGAAAAGTGACGTTATTTTTAAGAGAACGGGTTGATTGTATAGCCAGTAGGATTATTAATTTATGTGGTATTTATATTGTACTTGGTAAAGTTGACTTAAAAGATTAGGATGAATGCAATACGAGAGTTTTTTGTGCAATGCTGCCAGGAGGCAGGGGAAAAGATTCAATTGTTGCTGAGACGGTCTATGGGAAAGGTGTGGCGCATTAAGCTTCAACCTTAAGTATCAATAAGTCTGGTTCAGTTGAGTCTGAACCACTTGTTTATATATATATATATATATATATATATATATATATATATATATATATATATATATATATATATATATATATATACATATATATATATATATATATATATATATATATATATATATATATATATATATATATACATATATATATATATATATATATATATATATATATATATATATATATATATACATATATATATATATATATATATATATATATATATAAATATATATATATATATATATATATATATATATATATATATATATATATATATATATATATATATATATGTATATATATATATGTTGTAGTTTATCTTAATGTATCTTGCAAACCCCTTTAGTGTCATCTAAAGTGCTTTGCAAGAGGATACAATGTAGGGGGATTTACCGGTTTACATGTAGTGTGTGTGTCATTTTCATGGGAGTGTAATATTATTTGATTTCCTTATGCGAGTCTATGCTCGTATTACAAGGGGAGTAGAGGATAGTAACCTTCAACAGCTAGAACTCTTGTTACAATGGTGTTGGGAATAGTTATTACATTTTTATTATCTTTCAACTTATCTTTATCCCGTGGGCCTGGTTAGGCTGCCATCATCTCATTTTGATAACAGGACATTTTGTTAAGTTTCACTGGTGGAGGAAGGGGGAGCAGGCACCAACCAAGTTGGGATCTCATACACCAACTAGTTAATAGTTAGCGTATGTACCAACATCCATAACACACACATGTACCGCGGATACATCATGGAATGGTACAGTGGCGAATGTATGGAATGCTGCTCCCATCAAACAGCACCCTTACGGGATCAATCCGGAGATGGCAAAGCAATGAGAAGAGAAGTGAAGTATATTCTAGATAATGATCTGGCAGAAGTGAGCGACAATGAGAGGAGTTAACCTTGCCTCCTTATGAAGAAAATGTTTGGTAGTCTGCTAGATAGACCTAGAGAAGGTCTAGTTGTCATTTGTGAGGACATGTTGACAGGTGAGCCAAGTGGTGCTTGTCTATTGACCCCCCCCCCCCACACTTAAGTTGAATATAGAGGAATCTAGTGACGGTTAAATGAAGAATTTGTGGGTGACATCGATGAGGTAAATCCCAGGCGGTATCTTTACATTGTGGAGTCAAGCGTCGTCAGTCCGGTGATTTTGAAGTAAGCACCTTTAATTGATGTAGTCTGTCATGTGCAGAGAGGATTAGTGCCCAGTGATCTAATATTGATACTTATATACGTGAAATAGTCATGCATATATTGATTATTAGGTGATATTGGAGAATTAAGATGAAATAGCATAATGGAGACATGAGCAATACATGCTCACTGGACGGTGGTTGATCTTTAACTGTCAGCGAGTGGGCTGCAGAAGATTTTACGCGTGGACTCATCCAGTGGGTGCAGTACCCTCAGCTGTGTACAGGAAGAGCCAGCTGGGGCCGGAGAGAGATTATTTTATTATGGTAAACTTGCTGGTTCGTTTATGGTAGCTGTGAGGGTGTCCAGATCCATTTGAGGACCAGTGGATTGTCGGTTCTACAGTTGGCCTGGTAGAGGATAGATCGACAGGTAGGAAATTAATCGATTATAAAGAGTATTAATCCACTGGGATCGTTGGACGTCTGTCTGTTTGTATAAAGAGTTCGATGTATCGGTATATGTGATCAGTGAATGGAGGCGAGAGTGATTTACTGTTTTTTTATTAATTTACCAGTTAAAGCCCAAAATTGATGATGACTGTGACCAATGTTTTTTGAACCTCTATGTAGCCTCATGAAGTAGGTCTAAACACCCCCACCCCACCCCAACTCTGGGAATTATTCTCCACCTGGCCATAGTGAGGAGTCAGGGTAATTAAATAGTTCAAGCAACCGGCATTAGATATTATTGCGCCAATAGTGTTTCCTTCTTCGATTTTCATGGTGACATGTCCTGATTTTTAGTCTCGGATACGCCACTGTTGCTCTTCCTGCCGTGGGTGTTTCTCGCGCGAGTGGGAAGGTGCACCTGGTTGTTGTAACAAACTAGGTTTGTTGTAGGAATTATTCAGTATGGTTTCTCATAGACTATGGGGGTTTGGAAAGTTTGGTGTCAAGTGGTAGTTGACCTGACTCTGGACGCACGAGGCATCTCCCCTGGGACTAGCGGTTTAGGTCTCAAAATGGCAGGCGCCTTTGTCTTAAGCAACATATAATGAATTATTTTACAGAATTCAGTAATTTAGAGAAATTCAAGATTTCATTCAATTTGTATTCAATAGTATTCTGTTTAAAGTATCAAGAGTATCCTCAATTATCGGAATACTTTAGTAAGTCACCATCAGTGACGTCACAGTTTGATGAAAGGGAGCAATAGAGCAACAGAAGTGCACTTACATCCATCAGGCTTGGATACCCATGTGCATGGGAAATAGGATTACAGGTTCCGGAAGATGAGAGGAAATGTCCACACTGGAGAAATGCCCGACAGACCACTGGAACATTATCTAACACAGTGCACAGTTACAAACCCATTAAGATTTCAACTTAGATTCAACAGAGCAGAAGAAGTTGTTAAACACATGTGGCAAAATCTTACTGAAGCGACCATACGAGTCATAAATACTCATACTCCGCCCAAGTAAAACAGAAACAAGCAACACTTAGTGGGCCAGCCAGAGGCTTAGGGCCCGCGCAGGAATATCCCTACAAAAAAAACAAAAACAAAGTGACGTCACTAGCTGGGACTAGCTTCGGCCGCGGAGCGATTTGTGCAACCCTAGGTCATAGGGGTCACTAAAGCCTTCCACGTTTAGTAATTCTCAAAGGTCAAATAGCCATTTTGTAATTGGAAATAGTTTTTCCCTAAGATGCCCGTGCAATTACCTTCAGTTTAAGAGTTCAACCATCTGGGCTGTTCAGGGCAACAGAGATTAGTTGTTCACCTTAAACCCTGCTTAGTAATCTTGGCAAACCTGGCGTAGGAAAACCCCCAAGCTCTGACCAGCCGTGGAGCAGGCAGATGGAGGTCAGAGTGGTCTTGGTCAGCAACTGGAGAAGGTCATCCACCTGCCTCTCCAAAGAGATCAGCCTCCATCCGCTAGTCGCTGGTCGCAGTAAGAGGTATAGTTGCTATAGTTTTGTATAGGAAATTAGTTCATCTCATGCCTAAGTCAGGGAGCGCTAACTATAGAGAGTGCTTTGATTTAGATTTTAAATAAATTATTTAGTTAGTAATCTGCATTTTTATTATTTCCATTGTCTCATGTCCTTTTCACGTGGTCTCCACGAGGCTGAGTTTTAGTTGGGCTGCAAAGCCTAATAAAGATTAAGAGTTCAGTTATCCCTTTGTTTGCTATAATTTCCCACACTTGAATGTAGATTCTTCCCTCCTATTCCAAATAACTGGGGATCAAGCCCCAAGGTTTATTGAGAGCATAATCGGTCCATACCTCGGTTATTGCTCCCCGTGTTAATGGTCTGGTGGAGGCGGCGTAAAGGAGATTCTAGAGATTGCTCGGGGTCTAGTTCCACATCGTGAGGCTGTAGAATCTTAGCCGGTCAAACGGCTTAAGACCATGTAGCATGGGATTCAACTTTAGAGTAGAAGCTCTGGGATCCCTTGGATTGAAGAGAAAAAATCAGAATACGGGTAGAAGTAAGGGGTAAAGGACTTAGTAGAGCCGATACCCTCCCCCCCCCCAGTGTTACATTGTCCTGCCTGGGAAAATCATTTATGGCTTTGATGATTGAGGCAGCTAAGGCTTTGTCTCTCCTTGCAGGGGTGGCTAGACATGTTGCCAAACCGTAGGAGGTTGTGCAATGCTTGGGTCGTTTCCAGTAGAATCGTTGATCTTAGGAAGGTGGATAGTTTGGCTGCTGCATGGGGGCGGGCTGCTTTGGGGATGTTGCAAGGTTCTGGCCGATGTCGTTTTAATAGCTTCTAATAAATTGTCTTTTCAATAAATTGGATTTTCAATAAATTGGATTTTCCGCATACATATATATATATATATATTCTTCCTCCTAAGTGACCCGATCTGTCTGTCCACCGCCGAGCGCGCGCAGCTGAAACAAACGGTAACGGCCATCCTGCGGTGATCTATTAGCGCGCACGCTAATCACCAGCACCTGGGCGCATGTGGACAATCTTGATCTGTAATCGTTTGTACCTTGTGTGAGAAACACGCTGCTCCGCTCTGCTACTCTTACGTAAGGTTACTTTATTTTTACTGATAAAATGCTTCTTAACTCCTGTTCTACCTCTTCCTTCACGATGTTTTTATTACAACTCCACCTCCTCCTCCTCCTGCTTCTACTCCCCCTCCCCCTGCTTCCTACCTCCCCCTTCCCCCTACTCCTGCTGTTTCCAGCTCCTCCTCCTGCAGGTTTGTTACGTCTCCTACTGCTGCTTCCTTTACTCTCTCCCTCTTTAAACCCATCCGCTTCCCTAAACCATCTCTCTCTCTCTGTCAAAAAGTCAGGGGTAGGAGCATACCAACTTTATGACCCTTTCACCCACTTACCTGCATCTTCCGTCTTCAGACTCCTCCCTCAACTCGCTCCTCCATTCACACTCTTTCTTCTCAGCTTCAAAACAAAACAAAAATAAGTTGCACGACCTTCTCTCCACCTTTTCACGACTACACACACTATACTCGAACACTTCTTCCTCCTCCCATTCATCTCTCAGCCATTCACAGTCCTACTTTTACTAATCAAACATAAAAATACTTACCTGGTTGATGGGGTTCTGGGAGTTCTTCTATTCCCCCAAGCCCGGCCCGAGGCCAGGCTTGACTTGTGAGAGTTTGGTCCACCAGGCTGTTGCTTGGAGCGGCCCGCAGGCCCACATACCCGCCACAGCCCGGTTGGTCCGGCACTCCTTGGAGGAATAAATCTAGTTTCCTCTTGAAAATGTCCACGGTTGTTCCGGCAATATTTCTTATGCTTGCTGGGAGGACGTTGAACAACCGCGGACCTCTGATGTTTATACAGTGTTCTCTGATTGTGCCTATGGCACCTCTGCTCTTCACTGGTTCTATTCTACATTTTCTTCCATATCGTTTACTCCAGTACGTTGTTATTTTACTGTGTAGATTTGGTACTTGGCCCTCCAGTATTTTCCAGGTGTATATTATTTGATATCTCTCTCGTCTTCTTTCTAGTGAGTACATTTGGAGCGCTTTGAGACGATCCCAATAATTTAGGTGCTTTATTGCGTCTATGCGTGCCGTATATGTTCTCTGTATTCCCTCTATTTCAGCAATCTCTCCTGCTCTGAAGGGGGAAGTGAGTACTGAACAGTACTCAAGACGGGACAACACAAGTGACTTGAAGAGTACAACCATTGTGATGGGATCCCTGGATTTGAAAGTTCTCGTAATCCATCCTATCATTTTTCTGGCTGTCGCAATATTTGCTTGGTTATGCTCCTTAAACGTTAGGTCGTCAGACATTATTATTCCCAAATCCTTTACATGCTGTTTTCCTACTATGGGTACATTTGATTGTGTTTTGTACTCTGTATTATGTTTAAGGTCCTCATTTTTACCGTACCTGAGTACCTGGAATTTATCACTGTTAAACATCATGTTATTTTCTGATACTTAATACAGCTTCACAACGTTCTCACACAACTTTCCCAAAATCTTACTCTCCTCTCTCTCTCCTCCTATATTTATTGTACATCTGGCAACACGTACCCTCCCACCACCCTATGTTGCCCCAAACGTTCCCGCAACGGTATCACAACTTTCGATGTGGTCGAAACCCCTCCATCCCATAATGCAGGGGACGGGCTATGTCGTAAAAACTCCCTACTTGTCTGGTCCTCCATGTGGGTCTCTGTTCTCCCAATCTATCTTCCCGTGGTTGAAGTTTCTCATGATTAATAGTCTGGATCCGTTCCTGCTAGCCACAGAGGCTGCTCTTTCTATTATATTGATGGTGGCCATGTTGTTTCTATCATATTCCTGTCTGGGTCTTCTGTTGTTTGGCGGGGAGTTATATATGACAACTACTATAAATGTCTATCCTCCAGTTGCTATGGTGTCTGATATGTAGTCACTGAAACCTTCACAGCCCTGATTAACCATCTCTTCAAAACTCCAACCTTTTCTTATCAGCAAAGCTACACCACCTCTTCCTCTCTCTTCTCTCTCTTTCCTCACTACATAGTAGTCCTGTGGAAACACTGCATTTGTTATGGTTTTTGTTAGCTTTGTTTCTGTGAGTGCTATTATGTCTGGGTTTTCTTCTAGTGCCCATTCTCCGAATTCACTTGTTTTATTTGTAATTCCATCTATGTTAGTGTGCATGGCCTTGAAGCTCACTTTCTTCTGTTCATTTTCTTGTCCCCCTTCTTGGTGAGCATTTTGCTGGTGGAAGAAGCTGTTCCCTGGGTGTGAAGATCTGTGAGGTGGTTTGCAGGGTCTCAGAGGATTTTGGGGTGGGGAGTGGGGGTTCAAGGGAATAGGGGACAGGTAGGGTATGGGGTAAGGAGATAGGGGGGACATGGAGGATATGGGTTGAGGGGGGGAGGAGGGATAGGGAGGGTATGGGTTGAAGGGGGAGGGGGGATAGGGGGAAAGGTGGGAGGGGGGACACGGTGGGAAAGGGGAGGGGGTGACAGGGTCGGAATGAAGTGTTGGGTGAGTATTTGAGTGGGAGCAGGTCTGTGTGTGTGTGTGCGTGTGTACTCACATATTTGCACTCACCTATTTGTGCTTGCATGGGTTGAGCTTTGGCTCTTTGGTCCCGCCTCTCAACTGTCAATCAACTGGTGTACAGATTCCTGAGCCTACTGGACTCTATCATATCTACATTTGAAACTGTGTATGGAGTCAGCCTCCACCACATCACTGCCTAATGCATTTCATCCGTTAACTACTTTGACACTGAAAAAGTTCCTTCTAACGTCTCTGTGGCTCATGTGGGTACTCAGTTTCCACCTGTGTCCCCTTGTTCGCGTCCCACCAGTGTTGAATAGTTTATCCTTGTTTACCCGGTCGATTCCTCTGAGGATTTTGTAGGTTGTGATCATGTCTCCCCTTACCCTTCTGTCTTCCAGTGTCGTAAGGTGCATTTCCCGCAGCCTTTCCTCGTAACTCATGCCTCTTAGTTCTGGGACTAGTCTAGTAGCATACCTTTGGACTTTTTCCAGCTTCGTCTTGTGCTTGACAAGATACGGGCTCCATGCTGGGGCCGCATACTCCAGGATTGGTCTTACATATGTGGTGTACAAGATTCTGAATGATTCCTTACACAGGTTCCTGAACGCTGTTCTGATGTTAGCCAGCCTCGCATATGCCGCAGACGTTATTCTTTTTATGTGGGCTTCAGGATACAGGTTTGGTGTGATATCAACTCCTAGATCTTTCTCTCTGTCCGTTTCATTAAGTACTTCATCTCCTATTCTGTATCCTGTGTCTGGCCTCCTGTTTCCACTGCCTAGTTTCATTACTTTGCATTTACTCGGGTTGAACTTCAATAGCCGTTTGTTGGACCATTTACTCAGTCTGTCTAGGTCATCTTGTAGCCTCCTACTATCGTCCTCAGTTTCAATCCTCCTCATAATTTTTGCATCATCGGCAAACATTGAGAGAAACGATTCTATACCCTCTGGGACAGGGGTCTCCAAACTATGGCCCGCGGGCCACATCCGGCCCGCCACATAATTTCATCAGGCCCTCCAAACAAATCCCTGTGTGGTGGCCTTGAAAAAATAATTATCGTACGAATGGCATCGCAGAATTATTCAAAGCTGGGGCTGCTGACTGGTGGCGCTCAACCCGAGTCAGTTTTCCTCTCTCTCGATAGTGTGACGCACAGATACTAATACTGGTAGGTATGTGTTGTGCATTACAACCAATCAGTTGTGTATAACTGTATATTGTGGGGATGGAGGGCGAGTGGGGCTTCGCTGCTTCCGTTTCAGGGAGCACAAACACTGTACAATATTCTTTTCTCTGTACTTTGACAATGCCTTTATCTTAGTTATACAAAATAGCAATTTCATTTTTTTTTCCTCCGGCCCGCATAAATATGGGAAATATATAATGTGGCCCTTACATTGAAAAGTTTGGAGACCCCTGCTCTGGGAGATCATTCACATATATCAAAAACAGTATAAGTCCAAGGACTGACCCCTGTGGGACTCCACTCGTAACGTCTCGCCAGTCTGAGACCTCACCCCTCACACTGACTCGTTGTATCCTGTTGCTTAGGTACTCCTGTATCCAACGGAGTACCTTCCTTTTCACTCCAGCCTACATTTCCAGCTTTTTCACTAGCCTCTTGTGTAGCACTGTATCAAAGGCTTTTCTGACAATCCAAAAATATGCAGTCTGCCCAGCCTTCTCTTTCTTGCCTAATTTTTGTTGCCTGGTCGTAGAATTCAAGTATCCCTGTGAGGCAGGACCTGCCATCCCTGAATCCATGTTGGTGCTGTGTTACAAAGTTTTTTCGCTCCAGGTGATCCACTAGCTTTCTTCGCACAATCTTCTCCATCAGCTTGCATGGTATGCAGGTTAGGGACACGGGCCTGTAATTCAGTGCCTCCTGTCTATCCCCTTTCTTGTATATCGGGACTACGTTAGCTGCTTTCCAAGTTTCTGGCAGTTCCCCTGTTGGCAGAGATTTGTTATACACTATGGAGAGTGGTAGGCACAGTTCTTCTGCTCCTTCCTTTAGTATCCAAGGGAAGATTCCATCTGGGCCTATAGCCTTTGTCACATCCAACTCTAGTAAACACTTCCTTACTTCCCCGCTGGTAATCTCAAACTCTTCCAGTGGTTCCTGGTTAGCTATTCCCGCTCTTATCTCTGGGATTTCTCCTTGCTCTAAGGTGAAGACCTCTTGGAATTTCTTATTCAGTTCCTCACACACTTCTTTGTCGTTTGTAGTGAACCCTTCTGCCCCTATCCTTAATTTCATAACCTGTTCCTTTACTGTTGTTTTTCTCCTCTGTGTGTGTGTGTGTGTGTGTGTGTGTGTGTGTGTGTGTGTGTGTGTGTGGATGTGTGTGTGTGTGTGTGTGTGTGTGTGTGTGTGTGTGTGTAATTACCTAAGTGTAGTTACAGGATGAGAGCTACGCTCGTGGTGTCCCGTCTTCCCAGCACTCTTTGTCATATAACGCTTTGAAACTACTGACGGTCTTGGCCTCCACCACCTTCTCACTTAACTTGTTCCAACCGTCTACCACTCTATTTGCGAAGGTGAATTTTCTTATATTTCTTCGGCAACTGTGTTTAGCTAGTTTAAATCTATGACCTCTTGTTCTTGAAGTGCCAGGTCTCAGGAAATCTTCCCTGTCGATTTTATCAATTCCTGTTACTATTTTGTATGTAGTGATCATATCACCTCTTTTTCTGTGTGTACTCACCTAGTTGTTCTCACCTAGTTGTGTCTGCAGGATCGAGCATTGACTCTTGGATCCCGCCTTTCGAGCATCGGTTGTTTACAGCAATGACTCCTGTCCTATTTCCCTATCATACCTGGTTTTAAAATTATGAATAGTATTTGCTTCCACAACCTGTTCCTGAAGTGCATTCCATTTACCCACTACTCTCACGCTAAAAGAAAACTTCCTAACATCTCTGTGACTCATCTGAGTTTCAAGCTTCCATCCATGTCCTCTCGTTCTGTTACTATTCCGTGTGAACATTTCGTCTATGTCCACTCTGTCAATTCCTCTGAGTATCTTATACGTTCCTATCATGTCCCCCCTCTCCCTTCTTCTTTCTAGTGTCGTATGGCACAGTTCCCTCAGGCGCTCTTCATACCCCATCCCTCGTAGCTCTGGGACGAGTCTCGTTGCAAACCTCTGAACCTTTTCCAGTTTCATTATATGCTTCTTCAGATGGGGACTCCATGATGAGGCGGCATACTCTAAGACTGGCCTTACGTAGGCAGTGTAAAGCGCCCTAAATGCCTCCTTACTTAGGTTTCTGAATGATGTTCTAACTTTTGCCAGTGTAGAGTATGCTGCTGTCGTTATCCTATTAATATGTGCCTCAGGAGATAGATTAGGTGTTACGTCCACCCCCAGGTCTCTTTCACGCGTCGTTACAGGTAGGCTGTTCCCCTTCATTGTGTACTGTCCCTTTGGTCTCCTATCTCCTAGTCCCATTTCCATAACTTTACATTTGCTCGTGTTGAATTCTAGTAGCCATTTCTCTGACCATCTCTGCAATCTGTTCAGGTCCTCTTGGAGGATCCTGCAATCCTCATCTGTCACAACTCTTCTCATCAACTTTGCATCATCCGCAAACATCGACATGTAAAACTCTACGCCTGTAAACATGTCGTTAACATATACAAGAAATAGAATTGGTCCCAGCACCGATCCTTGTGGTACTCCACTTGTTACTGTTCGCCAGTCCGACTTCTCGCCCCTTACCGTAACTCTTTGGCTCCTTCCTGTTAGGTAGTTCCTTATCCATTCTAGGACCTTTCCCCCCACCCCCGCCTGCCTCTCGAGCTTGAACAGCAGTCTCATGTGCGGTACTGTATCAAAGGCTTTTTGGCAGTCCAGAAAATTCTCATTGAAAATGACAGGGTGGACAAAGACATAAAATATAAGAAAAACAGAGTTTTGGGTTAGTCCGTCTACATTTTTATCACTAATCCAATAATATTACTAAGTTTACACTTTCAAGATATCTAGGAAGTCTAGTTTTAAGGTCCCACATACATTCATTCCAACCCAGCATAAAACAGCGTGTTTCAGCATATTGCTGACATGAGCACATGGGACATGTTGGGTTACCTCTTTCAAGATCGAGGTGCAAATGAGGTGAATGACAACATTGGGCGCTACCATAACCAGTCCGGCCCCCCTCCCCATCACTTGACGCACCTCAGAGGTGTATAGGTAGCATTAGAGCGACCAGACCGTTTGATCGGTCTTGTGTTTTTGAATGGATAGTCTGTCCTATCCCACAACAGGTAGAACTTAAACATTATGTCGTGGGTAAATATTTACTGTTGTGTTTTAAAGCAATATGTGTGTCGGTAAATAGGAGAGGGGCACGTGTCAGCCTGTGGTCTTGTATGTCTTTCATCAGTCAATAAGTAGTTAAAGGCCTAAACCCTTTATATATATAATTT